>NC_089596.1:105925291-106145291 GCF_019320115.1 Miscanthus floridulus
GTGCATCAACTCAAATGCCTTAGATGTGCTCATCATGCTCTTCTTAGGATGTGTGTTACCAACTTGCTTTCCGGCTTGACATGCACTACATAGCTTATCCTTCTCAAATGTGGCATCTTTCAAGCCTCTAACTAAGTCATGCTTAATCAACTTGATCAATTGTTTCATTCCAACATGACCAAGCCTTCTATGCCATAACCAACCCATGCTAGATTTAGTGATCAAACATGTTGTCAATTGAGCTTCTCTAGCATTGAAATCAACCAAGTATAGATTCTCATATCTAAATCCTTTGAATATCAAGTTAGAGCCATCTACACTTATGATCTCTACATCATCCACACCAAATATGCACTTGAAACCAAGATCACATAATTGAGCTACCAACAGTAGGTTGAAGTTCAAGCTCTCTACTAATAGCACATTAGAAATGCTCAAGTCATTGGATATTGCAATCTTACCAAGCCCTTTGACCTTGCCTTTGCCATTGTCACCAAATGTGATACTATCAATCCCATTGCTCTTGTTTTTATTGATTAAATTGAACATTCTTGGATCACCGGTCATGTGTTGTGTGCACCCACTATCAAGCACCCAATGCCTTCCTCCAGCTTTATAATTTACCTAGAAAAGAAGATCAATTCTTTTTAGGTACCCAAACTTGCTTGGGTCCTTGTAGGTTAGTTACCAAGGTCTTTGGTACCTAAATGGCCTTTTTCTTTGGGCCAACAATTGGTGTACCAATGAACTTAGCCTTCACACCATTGGCACTCTTATAAAGCATGTAACAAGAATCAAATTTGATTGGGGATACATTAGGTAGCTTGTTCTTGTTAGTCTTGTAATTTTGCTCTATATGCCCAACTTGCTTGCATCTATTGCAAAACCGACCATTGCCCTTCACAAAGCTAGCTTTGGGGGTGACAAAGGCCACCTTGCCTTTCTTAGGGGTATAGCCTAATCCCTCTTTGTTGAGAGAAAACCTTTGGCTACCCAAGCACTTTAGCAAGCGGGCATCTCCACCATAGGCATTGCCTAAGGCACGAGTGAGCTCATTCACCTCCTTCTTGAGAGTCTCATTTTCCACTTTTAGTGAGTTTTCACAAGTGAGACCATCACTCAAGGGTGAAGTGTAAGTGGTAGTGCTACAAGAAGTGTTAGTGGGAACAACAAAAATAGATTCATCAATAAGATCACATGTTAGTCCCATATCACATGATATGATCACTTGCCCTTTCTTGGCTTCCTCTGCTTTGACTTGCTCAATGAGAGAGGAGTGAGCCTTTTCAAGCTTAGAGTGAGCTTTGCCAAGCTTCTCATGGGCTTCCATTAGCCTCTCATGAGTAGCACTGAGCTCATCAAAGGATTGCTCAAGAAATTTTACTTTCTTGCGCAATTCTTTGCACTCCTTTCTCTTCATCTCATTGCAAGCGTGCACTTGCTCACACATGTCCAAGAGCTCCTCCTTGGTGTACTCCTCATCCTCATCATCATCATTATCATTTCTACAAGAGTCACTTTCCATTCATCATCATCACTCTCATTATAATTTACCTAGGTAGGCTTTGCCATGAGACATGTCGATGGAGTGTCGAAGATGGAGAGCTTCTTGTTGATGGCGATACTTGCTAGTGCTCTCTTGATAGATTTCTTGTCATCATCACTAGAGCTATCACCATCTGAGGAACCATCACTATCCCAAGTGACTACATAGCCTCCACCCTTCTTCTTCTTTTGGAAGGTCATTCTCTTCTCCTTCTTCTCCTTCTTTTCATTTTTATCTTTCTTGTGCTTCTTCTTCTCATCTTCATCATTATCACTATTATAGGGACAATTTGCTACAATATGATTGGGGCTCTTGCAATTGTAGTATCTTCTCACATACTCTTTGCTCTTGGTGTGATCTCTTCTCTTTCTTGCACCATAGCCCTTCTTCTTCATGAATTTCCCCATCTTGCGCACAAATAGAGCCATGGCTTCATCATCAATGTCACTAAGATCATCATCATCACTTGATTCTTTCTTTGACTTGCCCTTGTTCTTGGATGATGATGAGCTAGCCTTAAATGCTACACTCTTCTTCTTCTTATCCTCTTCTTCCTTCTTGTCCTCCTTGTCATCCCCCTCCCTTTCCACACGGTATGTCTCTTGTGTCATGACATCACCTAGTACTTGGTTGGGGGTAATCTCCTTCAATCCTCCTCTTATGATGAGCAATCTCAACATCTCAAATCTTAGAGGTAGGCACATCAAGAATCGATGAGAGACATCATCATCCTTGATCTTCTCTCCCAATGCCTTCAAATCATTGACAATGACATGCAATCGATGAAACATCTCCGGAATGCTCTTATCATCCTTCATCTTGAAACTTGTTAACTTATCCTTGAGGATATACAACTTAGCACTCTTCACCGCCGGTATGCCCTCATATGTTTCCTCCAATCTCTTCCACACCTCATTTGCTCTTTCACAATCCTTGATTTGCTCAAACACCTTGGAATCAATGGCATTGTATATGGTGTTGAGAGCCATTGTATTGCATCGCTTATTGATCTTATCTTGGTTGGTGGGATCATCGGGATCACTGATAGCATAGTCATTCTCGGTCACTTCCCATACTTGATCATTGATTGAACCAAGATACATCCTCATCTTTCTCTTCCAATAATCATAGCATGTGCCATCAAAGAATGGTGGTTTGCCCCCCACATGGTTGAACACAACTTGAGCCATAATTTGACACCGAGATTGTTAGGCCTTCAATCAAACAGTGACCACAGCTCTGATACCACTTGAAAGGACCTAATATGGCTAGAGGGGGGTGAATAGCCTATTTAAAATTCTACAAATCAACTAGAGCAATTTGATTAGTAAGACAAATAGCGTAATGCAAACTTGCTCTAGCTCTACGAGGGTTACAAGCCACCTATCCAACAATTCTAGTTGCAATGATTACTAAACACACAACTTGCTAAGTTACTACTCACTAAGAGCTCTCAATCTTGCTACTCTAAAGAGCTCCACTAGATGAACTTAAAATAACAAAGCAAGCTCTCAATTCTAATTACACTAAAGAGCTTGCCACAACTAGTTTGCAAGAATATAAATGAGTGGGTAGGGTGATTATACCGCCGTGTAGAGGGATAAACCAATCACAAGATGAAGATGAAATCAATCACCGGGAGAATACCAAAGAGCAAGAGACAACCAATTTTTGTCCGAGGTTCACGTGCTTGCCAACACGCTACGTCCCCGTTGTGTCGACCAACACTTGGTGGTTCGGCGGCTAAGAGGTGTTTCACAAACCTCATCCACATGATTGGACACCGTAAGAACCTACCCACAAGTGAGGTAATTCAATGACACGAGCAATTTACTAGAGTTACCTTTTGACACTCCATCGGGGAAGGTACAACTCCCCTCACAATCACCGAAGACGGCCACGAACAATCACCAACTCGTGCCGATCCTCCACCACTGCACCGAGCCATCTAGGTGGTGGCAACCACCAAGAGTAACAAGCAAAATCCACAGCGCAACACGAATACCAAGTGCCACTAGATGCAATCACTTAAGCAATGCACTTGGATTCTCTCCCAATCTCACAATGATGATGAATCAATGATGGAGATGAGTGGGAGGTGTTTGGTTAAGCTCACAAGGTTGCTATGTCAGTGAAAATATGCAAGAGAGTGAGCTTGAGCCAGCCATGGGGCTTAAATAGAACCCCCATGAAATAGAGCCGTTGTACCCCTTCACTGGGTACTGATCGGGGTGACCGGACGCTCCGGTCCAGTTGACCAGACGCTGGAACCAGCGTCCGGTCGCCCGATGTAAGCCACGTGTCATTCTGAGTTAAACTTGAGCCACCAGATCTCAATGGCTATTAACTGATCGGACGCTCCGGCACAAGTGACCGAACACTCAGACCCCAGTGTCTAGTCGTTTCCAGTAAGCTCCCAAAACCGTCTTTTGCCGACCGGACGCATCCGGTCATGCTTGACCGGACACAGACCAGCGTCCGGTGCTTAACCCTAGTCACTGTGCCATCCGACAACACGACCAGACGTAGCCCTTCAGCGTCCGGTCGCTGGGTGATCCAGTGTTCGATCAGTTGACCGACGCCAGCATCTTTGCGACCAACTCCGTTGCACTTCAAACTTCTTCACCCTTGCTCATGTGTGCCAACCACCAAGTGTATCACCTTGTGCACATATGTTAGCATATTTTCACAAATAGTTTCAAGGGTGTTAGTACTCCACTAGATCCTAAATGCATATGCAATGAATTAGAGCATCTAGTGGCACTTTGATAACCGTATTTCGATATGAGTTTCACTCCTCTTAATAGTACGGCTATCTATCCTAAATATGATCACACTCGCTAAGTGTCTTGATCACCGAAACAAAATGGCTCCTACAATTTTACCTTTGCCTTGAGCCTTTTGTTTTTCTCTTTCTTCTTTTCCAAGTTTAAGCATTTGACCATCACCATGCCATCACCATTGTCATGATCTTTGCCATTGCTTCATCACTTGGAGTAGTGCTACCTATCTCATAATCACTTTAATAAACTAGGTTAGCACTTAGGGTTTCATCAATTAACCAAAACCAAACTAGAGCTTTCACACGGCCTCCCCGCGCCTAGAGGAAGGCCGCGCCCGCACCTTGGAGCCGCGACCGAGAGGCAGTCCCATGCCTTGGAAGCAGCCCCTCCCTGCGCCCAAACCTGGAGTCGTGGCCTCCCCTCCCCTTTGGTGCTTCTGCAGCCGCCGTCGCTGGAAAAGCCACGCCCAAGCCGATGTGAGCGACGACGCCCTATGCGTTTGGGATGAGGAGATAAGATTAGGGGCACTATGGTCATTTGGCCTTTGTTTTTTAGATTTAGAATTTTTTTAATTCATTTAATCCGTGTCTATCTGATGGACGTCAGAAGCAGGGGCAAACAGACCGTTCAGTTCAAGATAACAGGGGTAAAAACACAAAGTTGAAAAAGGAAGGGCAAAATCACAATTAGCTTACTAAACAGGGGTAAGAACACCATTTTCCCTTATTATTACTAGCAAACTTGCCCGTGCGTTGCAACAGGAGACAGAAAAAATTATCAAATGTTCGACTTTCAGCTTGTTGCACAGCCGCAACTGCTGCAACCGCTTAAATTCGTATAGGTGCTACCTTTTTTATGTTGTGAGTGGCTGCTGCACCAATCACAAACCAACAGGCTCATTAATGGAACAAGAGGGTGACAATGTTGCATACCTATTTACTTTTTATCCTTTCTCTAAAATTTGAAAGTTGTTCTTTATTTTATGATGACCATGACATCCATAATATAATGATAATGATACACCACGGGCATCTGTCCGTCCGGACGGACCAACCCACCCGCGCCGCTCACCTGCGCCATGCGCCTAAACCCGCGTCGCCCATCCGCCCCACTCCATCTCGCTCCCTCCCTCCCGTCGCACGCACAGCCTGCTCCCAACCGTCGCGCGCGCTTCTTGCTTGGCTAAGCCAAGGCCGGTGCTAGTGGTGCTGACGATGGTGGTACTAGTGGCGCTTGCGCGCCACTGCTCGCCACTAGCTCCCACCCCGATGCCTAAAATTGACCGGCCCGGCCTTCACTATGTTGCAAACACACATGTTTGAACTGTTTCAGATATTTCAGAGGTATGTTTCAGATGTTTCATATGTATACTGCAATGGTAGTTTTCGAATGTTGCACATGTTGTAATTGTTATACACATATGTTGCAAGAGTTTGTTCAAAATGTTTTGTCTGTTTTAGACACGTGTTGCAAGTGTCTTATCTGGATGTTGCATATGTTGCAAATGTATGTTCCAAATATTTCATCTGTTTCAGATGTATGTTGCACATGTTTCATCTGAGTATTGCAAAAAGTAGATCTGAATCTAGGGTTGTTGAGCGATGAAGAGGGAGCTAGCACGGGAGCCATGGCGGCATTGATGTGGGGAAGAGGCGCAGGCTGCACAGCGCCAGTGTGGAAGAGGTTGGGGAGTCATCCGAGCGCGCGTGGAAGAAGTGGGCACAAAACGGTGTGGAAGAGACGGGGTCTGAGTCATCCGGATGGCATGGGCAACGGAGCGGAAGGGAGCAGTCCGAACGCGGGCACGAGAAGCGGAGCTGGCGCGGGCGACGCGCGAATTCGAGAGACCAGGGCGGACCAGGCGCGGGCGTCCGGACGCGTGCAACATCTAGACATCCGGGTGCTAGTCTTTCCGATAATTATAAGTAAATATTAGCAATAATATAACAATATCTTATTAATTTTGTATCGAATTAAAATATAATCTTGATACATTTTTTCTTTTGTTGACATTTATGATACCAAATAAGTATCCTTAGTTTCTTCATTAATTATATTTTTATATTATACTTATTTGATTTCATAAATTATAATTTTCTCTATAATTTTGATCAAACTTGAGATATTTTAAAAAAAAGTTAAAATGATTTATAATTTAGCAAGTTAGAATAACTTATAATTTAGGATAGAGAAAGTATAAAACATCGCACCTTTCTTAAAATCCAAAGTTTCTTACCCAGTTCGTGCTAAACTTCAACTCCAAGATATTTCTCCCTCCATCCACACTTCATTTCTCCCTCCATCAGCTCCTTAAATATAACAGCATGTGTATAAAGAAGCTCATAATTCACAGACCCAACAAACACCAACCAGCGCCATCACCCCGCGCCGGACATTCTGCTCCTCCCCCGCGCGCGCTAGCTGCCTGTCCTCGCCACCATGGTGTTCGACGTGAGCGCCAGTAGCAAGCCGGTGACGCCGCCATCGGGGAACCCTCTCCGCGTGATCCTGACGCGTGCGTTCGCTCGGCAGGTGCTCCTGGGCCGGTGGTTCACGGTGTTCATGAGCATGCTCATCATGGCGGCCTCTAGCGCGACGTACATCTTCGGGAGCTACTCTGGCACGCTCAGTTGTCGCTCAGGTACGACCAGTGCACGATCAACACCGTCTCATTCTTCAAGGAGCTCGGCGCTAACCTCGGCGTCTTCTCGGGGCTCATCAATGAGGTGATGCCGCCGTGGGTGGTGGTCACCATGGGCGCCCAGTGAACCTCTTCGGCTACCTCATGGTGGGGGGTCACAGTGTCGCTCGTGTGCCTCTACTTCTTGTGGGCGCCAACTTGCAGTCGTTCACCAACACGGGCGCGCTGGTGACCTGCGTGAAGGACTTCCCGAATAGCCACGGGGTGGTGCTCGGGATCCTCAAGGGCTTCATCAGCCTCAGCGGCGCCATGTACACGCAGCTGTACCTGTCCGTCTACGGCGGCGAGGACGCCGAGTTTCTGATCCTGCTCGTCGCGTGGCTTCCCTCGGCGGTGTCTGTCGTGTTCGACGACACCATAGATAAGATATAGGAAGGAAGAAGAAGGATTTTACCACGAGAATTTCTTATCCGAGATGTTTTCGTTTTCGATTCCTCAAACTTGCCATGGAATACGACCGAATACGACCGCACCGACGGCAACGGTGTCAGGAGAAACCTCTTTGGAAAACGCGGCTGTGAGGAGGGAATTTGGGGGCGACATTGTGTCGGACACGGAGGGAAGCACAAGCGGAACTCCGAGCAGGGGAATTTTTTTAATTTTAACCCTTTTTTAAATTTAATTTTAAATCTAACACTGTCGGCTTTTTTATTTTCAAACTAACACTTTTGGCTGCGCCAGCCAAATGCCTGTGTCATGCCATGCATGATGATGCGGTAGAGGGCTGACGTGGCGACGACCAAAATTGCTGACCGCTGACGTAGCTGGGTCTACCACGCCATCGATCGACAGGGCCGCGCCATCTATCACGGCGCGGCAGGGATCGACTTGAATGGACTGTGAAAAGAGACCGAAAGAGACCGCTCGGTCGCAGGGCTAGCTTTTTTAAAAATGGAGGGCTCGCCACCCGAAGAGAAAGGATGTGGCTGGAGCCAGCAGTCGCGCAGTCGCATGCTGTGCTGCCTACGACATAGGAGCCAGCTACTTGGTCTGCGGCACTGGACGTCTGGAAGAGCGGTCCTGGTGTGGTCTACAATCACCATGGTCTACAATCAATGCACATTAGGAAAGTGCTGGCACATGATGTGCAGTGCTCGCAGCCATTTTTGACCAAGAATCGCAGGGAGTAGAGTAGAGAGGGAAGCGGCATAGGCATGCAGGCCAGTCCATGCGCCCAAGCCATGTAACATTCATCAGGGCACTCCCAATGGAGAATTAAGGCCTTGTTTAGTTCCAAAAAGTTTTCCAAAAAAGTGCTACAGTAGCCATCACATTGAATCTTACGATACGTGCATGGAGCATTAAATGTAGACGAAAAAAAGAACTAATTGCACAGTTTGGTTGGAAATCGCGAGACGAACATTTTGAGCCTAATTAGTCCATGATTAAATACTAATTGCTAAATAAAAATGAAAGTACTACAGTAGCCAAATTCTCAAATTTCCCCCAACTAAACAAGGCCTCATGGTGGTTTCTATCTCTATCAAATGAGATGCCAACTCAGCAAAATGCTGACATGGCAGCTTAATTAATGAAGAAAGAGATGAAAAATAGAAGAAACCGTTTCTTCAAGAGGAAACGAAGTCGTCTCTTGAATCGATGCACGAAGAAACTGTGATTTCACTGTTGGGAAGAAACGAGTCGTTTCTATCAAGTTGCGGCGCCTGTGATGGCTTGCCGGCCGCCGCGGCACGCTCGCTCGCCAACGGCCCCAGCGCTTACCCTGCTGGCCGCGCACTTGCCAGTCGCCACCGCTGCACTGGCCGCCACCACGCTGGCCCGCTCGCTCGCCGGCTGCCACCATGCTCGCCCGCACCGCCGCTGCACGCGTTAGCAAGCAGCCACCGCGCCAGAACAACGCCAAAATCACGAGGCCGCGGCGCCGGAAGGGGCAGGACAAGAAGGCCGTCGTCATCTACTAGGGCATCCAGCCGCGGAAGATCATGAAGGAGGACGGCACGGAGTGGAGGTGGTTCTGCTTCAGGCTGAGCACTTGATCTGCTCAACACATTGCAACCGCCGGGTTCCAATTTGTGATGGTCGCCGTTTGATTGTTCGCTGTTCGTTCATATGCATCATGTACGTACATGCAGCCATGGGACACGTATAGAGCGGACACGTCGATCGACATGAAGAAGCACCACGAGCCGCCGGCAGCCGCGCGCACTCGCCTGGGCCGCCGCGCACCCGCCGGCCACCGCACGCGCTCGCCTGCGCCGTCGCGCACTCTCGCTGGCAGCTGCGCACCTTCGCCTGCGCCGCAGCGCGCTCGCGTGCTGGCAGCTGCTCTCGCCAGCTGAGCTCACCCACGGCAGAGAGTACTAGAGGCGAGAGCATCTATGGTAATCGGTGGAGGAAGAGAGAGAGAGAAAAAAAAACACATTTATTACGCGAAGAAACCTGCATTATGGAGATAGTTTCTATAGACGAAATTTTGCTGACGTGGTCCCTACAGAAACCGTGCGCGGTGTCTACCGTTGGGACTGCCCTTAGAAGTAAAATGTGAACTAATTTAACTGGCATGCAAGGCATAGTTACATTCTTTTTTTTAACATCCATAGTATACTGTCACCACTGGAGTAATATAAACAGTACCTATTTCGTACAGAAACGCTTGAGAGGGAGTATAATAATACATATATTATCATCATCACTTCATCAGTCACCCATCGAGCAGAATGACAATGCAAGCAGCGTACTAGTAGGCAACAGGTACTACTGCGCTCTGAGATGACGTGCCAGCTGGGAGCGAGACATACGTGACAGGGACACGACATGGCGATTTGAGAATGGAGAAAAAAACAAATAAACTAGTACTACTGTGACGCGTGCTGCAGTACCTTGCCGCTTTAGCGTCCTCACCACGACCTCACCGTCAGTACAAGGCCTAAGATTTGGGAGAGTGACGTGACGCTGCGGCAAACATCATCATCACTGCGTGCTTTTCAGGCCGGTCAGCGAGGCCGCACACAACAACCGAGCGGTCTCTTTCACAGTCCATTCAAGTCGATCTCTGCCGCGCCGTGATGGATGGCGCAGCACCGCCGCGCCAAGATCGGTGGTGCGGCAGGCCCTGCCACATCAGCGGTCAGCGATTCCGGTCGTCGCCACGTCAGCCCTCTGTCGCGCCACCATGCATGGCACGGCACATGCATTTGGCCGCGCCAGGGCAATAGGCGCGGCCAAAAGTGTTAGTTTTAAAATAAAAAAACCGACGGTGTTAGATTTAAAATTAAATTCAAAAAATGGTTAAAATTAAAAAAAATTCGAGCAGGGCGCGGCGTCTGGGCACGGCGTGCGTGCGGATTTGGAATAGAAAGAAGAAAAAAAAAAGAAAGTCATGGGCAGAATGTGACTCCGAACAGAATTAGGTCCAACACGAGTCGAAACTATTTTAGGCCGAAACCAAGTGGATGATTGGTTGGACGAAAATTTAAATTGGTCAGAAATTTTGCCTCTTTATTATTAGGGGTAGATATACAAGTATAGATACAGATATAGATTCATAATTTTTACTATGTATCTAACTATAGTGTAGATCTAGATGTATAACAAAAATTATGTATGTAGAAAAACCAAAATAATTTATAATTCGTAACGGATGGAGTAGCACAGTAACAATGCGTGCTATACCTATAAACACCATTTAGCGCGTACTTAGCCAAGAAATCATACAGGCGCAAGATAACGGGTGTGCCAGATACCTTCTATGCCCGCCCGCAGCTAAATCAATGACCGCCCCGCGCACGACCCGCCCGGCACAAACCAGCCCGCGCCCTCCATCCGCGGGATAAATGCCCGGGCATGCGTACCCCCAGTTTGAGCATATACTAAATCATGTGTATTAAGAGATAGAAGATACTTCAAACAAATCGTGTATTATACATATTTGCTTGTAGCCCAATAACTAGAGGACGGATACGGGCGGTATAACAATTTCTTGCCGCGAAGACTTCCCTGGGTCAGGGGTGCCCGACCCGTGCCGCGGGCATGGTGCGTATCCTTGCCCATCGACATGCGCGGCAGCGGCATTCTGTGCCGGCCATCTTAGCTCACGTACTGTCATGGTATGTAGTAGTGTACTACTAGCTAAACAACATTAAACGAACCGGAATCGTTCAGCCCCGGCTGTACCAATGCATACAACACCGTGATTCTGCCGACTGAAACATCGCAAAACCCCCAAATGTACCTTCGTGCTGATACCACACCAAATAACATGTTTTGTTGCAAATGCCCGTCTCTACAGGGGACCGCACTTTGTTGCTGCAAACAACCCATACGAACATATGTTTGTTCACTTGCATATTATATTGATGCTCCATCGTTATAATTAATTAGGGTCAAAATCAAACATGTCCAAGGAATTCCCATACCGGCTCTGAATCGTTTTCGTATTTATAATACTTGCCGGCCATTTTATATTTTAGCGAAACATAAACTTAATAATCACTTTCGGTCAATTTTGCAATAAAACCACAACTACGACTTCACAGTCCTTTCTGAACGCTTTTGTATTTATCGTACAGTTTACAGTCGTTTTCATCCCTGCTTAGCAAAACACCTTCAGGAATCAGGAGATAGCAAAGCATGTCCATGTCCTGCCTTAGCTTAGTTAACCGCATGCTGCATGCACATGGCATCGACTCCTCGTCTTGTGGACACTCGCTCTCGTTCACATAAATAGGCGAACCTGGCGTCAAGGACTCCCAAACTCCAAAGGTACTAACGAAAGATGGTTAAATTTTGATGACACACTTATTCATCACTGATAGATATTAGCACCGTGGTACACTACGTGAAAAACGGTTTGTAGTAACGAAACAAATTTTTTGTAGGGGCGGCTAGTGATAGAGTCGCCCCTACAATGGCGTGCTCGGGAGCCACTAGACCAGCCGCCCCTACAAATGACACAGTAGGGGCGGCTGATAATACGAGCCGCCCCTACAAATGGGATCGATTTGTAGGGGCGGCTCATTCACCAGCCGCCCCCGATGTTACGATTTGTAGGGGCGGCTCAATCACCAGCCGCCCTTATAAATCACTTGTATAACAAATATCTCCTACCTCTCCCCCTACTCATGGAAAAAAAAAACTCACACATCCGCTCCCTCTCTCGCTCTCTCACGAGGCGCGCCGGCCGAGCCTCCCGCGACCCCCGCCCCCACCGGTCCCGCTCCCACCGCCTCCACCCCCGTCGTCCCTTCTTCTCCCTCTCTCCCGACGTGGCGGCGTGCTGGTCCCCTCGTCCGTCTCTGCTTTCACCTTCCCCTCTCTCTCGCGATGTCGCGGCGCACCGGCCGGCGAACGGCGCAGGCGGGACGGCGGCGCACGGGGCGGATCGGCTTGGCGGCCAGATCTGGAGGTACCTCACCCTTCTTGCCTTTTCTGCTCTCGGCTGCATCGATATACTCCCCCTCCCGGCTCCCACACGCAACCCCGGAGGTCCCCAATCTCGCGTTGCGATGGATTCGTAGCCTCGCGTCGCGAGGTGCTGTTGTTCTTGCAGGGATAGGTAGATAGATTCCGGCTGCTCGCCATTGGGGCTGCCTCCGCCCGGTGTCGTCCGTCTCTTCGGCGAGCTGCGGACGGGGCGCACCTCGTCCTCCTCACGATGGGGGGCTGGAACCGGTCGCGATGGGGGGCTGGAACCTCGTCCTCCTCACGATGGGGGGCTAGAACCTCATCCTCCTCACTTGCCATAACAGGTCTCGTATTGTTATATTTTGGGAGTTATAGCAGCTCTGTGTTATGGATTTTATAGGCAAGAACAAGCTCTGTGTTCTCTGCTGAAGTTTTCACGTTTTTGTGTCAGCACACCATTATTCTTTATCTTTCTGCTGCATTCCTTGACAGCTATTGTGATTTGATTTCTTGGAAGCTTTGGTGTGCCCCAACTAATTTTTTTTACCTTATTTTCAATTGCAGTATTCGTATGAATTGCTTCTCCAGTATCTCTAGAAAACACAAGCTCTTGTGGTGCTTGGAGTAATCAATGAGCACATAACTTTTGAAGGTACAATTCCATGATCTGTTGAAATATACTCCTATTTGTAATTTTGTATTATACTTCTGCATTTTCACTTCTGACAATCTTCTCTACCACTTCTATGTACGCTACATTGGCAGTATCTCCTGGCAGCCCTCATTAATCTCTGATGATGCTGACGTTGTTGCTCTGATTGGGACAAGTAAGGACTTGGCAAAACAGATAAATCAGAAGGAAGTACATTAGGGGGTATGTTATGCATATGTTGGTCTGTTTTCCACTTAAGTTGTGTTAAATAGCCAACATTGCAGATTAAATACTTTGTATTTGATGTATTGCCAGCCAAGTTAATATATTCTGTTCAATATGCTCTCGTGCACTTCAACTAAAATCATGTTTTGCAGTTGCTTGAAGATTCTGTTGAAGAGCGAATGGAGAAGGCACTAGCAGAATCTGATAAAATAGAAGCTGAAAGCAAGGATGCTGATGCAGAAGATAACAAGGCAAGGAACTCTTTTATTAAATACTTATGACCTCATTGTTAATACTGTGGTTTGAGTATCATCATGTGGAACACAGATTAAACTGCTCGTCAATATCACACGACGGATCGCTGGTTGTTGGTGGGTTTTCTGATTCGTCAGTGAAGGTCAGTCCATTCAGGTCAAATGTCGTATCTTCTTTTTCATGCTATTTGTATTTTTAGTTGGTAAAATGTCTTTGGTTTCCAACAGGTATGGGATATGTCAAAGATTGGCCAACCAGCAAAAATGTGTAAGTTAGACACTTTCTTATTCCTTACCAATTCTCACTCTGTATCTTCATATTCTTAATGTTTGCTATGCTGAACTACATGCATAATTTTGCATCTAGTTTAGGCCAAGGTCATGTTTGACATAATGTTTTGAAAATTTAATCAGCTTATGTTAAAAACACAAAGTGCAATATATCATCTTAAAGTCAAAGTTGATTGTGTTTTTCAATTCTCGACTACACCCTCCGTTCCAAATGCTGCCATTTTAGGATCAAACTCTTTTGGCAAGAATTATGAACGCTCCCTTTATTTAGCATGCCATGTGTGTAGTGTAATTGTCTAATGTTTCCTGCACACCTTTGATTCATATGAATGAAAAGGAAATGAAAGACCATTCATACAATTAATGGGTTCATATCCTATCTCGAGTGTTTATAATTAATGACTATTTGCTATGTTTCTAATTTATTACGTTTGCATACAAGTGAAATGACCATTTGTTATGTTTCTAATTTATTATGTTTGCCTATCTGGCTGTGTTCCTACCTGTATTCTTCTGGTACCCACTTTTTTGGCAAAAAAGCTTTGGCTTCATATATAAAGAAGTATGCCTACTCGAATGCTAAGACTGAAGACCTATGGGCTGTTCTTGAGGAGGAATCTGGGGAGCATGTTAAGGATTTGATGACTACATGGACTAAGCAACAAGGATATCCTGTTATTTATGCAAAAATCAATGGACATGATTTGGAACTTGAACAGGTTTGCTGAAACAACTTTCATTTTCATATTTGTCTTCAGTGATGTATTACTTGTTGGTTTTTCAATTTCTATTTTATTTAGCTATATGATGTATCTGACCAGGCCACTTGGTCGTTATTTCTTGTTTCTGGGACCTCTATTTTCTTGGTTTGTTTGGACCATCAAATAGTTTCTTATAGTCAGATAACATGGAACCTGTTTTTCATATTGACTTCAAAATAATATTAATATTATCATGATAATATTAGTGTTTCTTTCCTTTGCCTTAGTTTTCATACATCATCTGTCTGTATGTATAGCACAAAGTGAAGCCATTAAGATTTTTACATCCGGATTGTCAGATGGGGAGAAGAATCAAAACATTTGGGTCAAATTGAATATTGATCAAACTGGATTTTATAGAGTGAAGTATGATGATGAACTTGCAGCTGGACTTGTAAATGCAATAAAAGCAAAGAAGCTCTCATTAATGGATAAGATTGGTAAAGATAAGAAAAATTTAGCGCTATTGTATACTTTTTCAAGGTTTTTGACAAGATGTCACATTCTTCTTGCAGGTATCGTGGAAGATTCATATGCGCTCTCTGTTGCTTGCAAGCAAACACTGACGTCATTGTTGCGACTGCTGAATGCTTATAATGATGAGTCTGATTACACTGTACTTTCACATGTAACCTCTGTAAGTAATCTTGCACCTCCAGTGGATTCTAAAACCTTATATCTCCAAATCAATTCTGTGGCATTTGATGTTCCTATTAAATATTAGATTCATGTGTCCTCTTTCTTGGCAGGTATGCTTAAGCATTTCTAAAATAACAGTTGATGCTACTCCTGACATGAACAAAGATATCAAACAACTTTTGATCAACCTTCTTCTCCCAGCTGCCATGTATGCCAATAGGCTTCATATTTTACTTGTTTTCACCATGTTTATTTGTGGTTTGACATAAAATTATGTTAAGTTTCCATGTTTATTTATTTGTGTCCTACTTCTGTATCCTTATGCATATAAACAGAGAACTAGCTTAAGCTTAGTGTTAATTTCTGCTACTACAAACATTCTTGCTTCTCCCTTGTTGTGACTTAGTGTTAATCGCAGACGAAGATAAGTCATGATGGAGTTCTGCATGAAAAATATATGTTCTGGTCGAATTTGAATTGTAAATTTAATTTTTTTTGGCGAAAAAATGATTTGTAGGGGCGGTTGGTACTGTAGCCGCCCCTACAAATCGATTTATAGGGACGGTCTGAGAACCGCCCCTACAAATACATGATTTGTAGAGACCCTTGCGTAGGGGCGGCTAGGCAAACCGCCCCTACAAGTGGTCTACAACCGTCCCTAAAAACTTTTTTTGACGTAGTGGTATTTGCGCGGTGGTAGATTTCATTCAGGTCACAGATCTGGCGTGAAGTGAATGGGCACAGCATGGCATGCAGCCGGAGCCGTAGGAGCAGTACCACACTAGTGCTGCTGCTGCACTGGCGGATGCAGAATGGGAACAAAGAGGGGCTAAATAATGAAGATTTAGGGTTAGAGGTAGAGATTAATGGTGATTTGAGACTAAGTAACAATTGTCTAATGAAGAAATCAGGCTCACTGGGAGGCTATAGCCCCGGCAGCCCCCTTTAGATCTGCCCCTGCTGCTCTGTCAGATCACTGTTTAGGTGTTTGTGATGAGCACAGGACCATATGCATGCATGCGCATTCAAATTGCAAAATTTGAAATTGGCAAATCGCAATGCTGCAGGTGGCCCCCTCGTTCAATTCATGCCTCCATCTATCAGACAATAATAATCTCGTTCCGTCCAATTATTGTGTGAAATCAATATAATGGCGGTCGTTAAGCGTTTTGGCCTTAATTTCTCTGCCCTACTTTATTACTCGGGCCGTTTCTTCTATATATATATTTTTTTGTTCAAAGTTTTTGCAGCTACAGAGCGAGGACGGCACAGAAAGTTATATATCCATGCCATCCTTGTTTGCAGGCAGGTAAGCATCACATCTAATCTGATTTGACACCTTATTAGTGCACTGAATATGACAGCTTCTTTCTCTCTTACTAAAAAACCATGCTGCCGATATTTTATGTTCTAGCTCTACCTAGCCTTTTCATGATAACTGCATGTTCAACAAATTAAATCCTTTTTATCTCTGAAAATGTCGTCTTAATTTTCTCTGCCACGGATTAATTAAACTGATAAAATATACTACTACTCTCTTCAGGTCTTTTAAATAGCATAATGGTTCTGTTTCATCGTCGCTTTCGGTTCACATATACAGAAATATTTTGTGGTAGTTGAGAAGAGAATAGGTATACACATATACCGCATTTTTTATGACTTCATCAGTTGGTAGTGCATGCAGTGTTTTATTATACCATTTCAGTTGAAATGCTAGCTACCTTTCACAATCTAGCTATACTACCTTCAAATAAACCATGATTAAAGTGAAACATTTTTAAAAAGGGAATATATTAATATCCCAGCCTCTGCATCGACTAATGCATATGACTGTTCATTATTACAAGCGAGCAAAAAAAAGTCTAAGAAATCTCAAACACGAAGTTTTGAACCATGAATACAACAGAATTCTCAAAAGGAAAGACTAAAGAGCAATTCTGTTGCTAAAACGCTAGCCGTGTCTAGCAAACACCTCCATTGCGGCAATCTCAATAATCCTACAGCCCACCTTCATGAAATGACGATCCTCCTCCTTCTGAAGTAATGTCCAATACCTGGTCCAATATATTCCCTTGAAGATATCCTGCAATTAAGACGGTGCTATGACCTTGTCAAACACAACATCATTTCGAGTTAACCAAAGAGCCCAGCAAATGGCACTTGCACCTACAAGAATTTGAGACTTCCTTTTTCTATTTAACCCTTCCAACCAACCTGTAAACATATTGTGTACACTAGTTGGGGGTTTCAGGTTAAAGGAAATAAGAACAATTCTCCACATAAATTTAGCATAATGACAGTTAAAGAGTAAATGTTGTATGGTCTCATTAGTGGAACAGAAACAATACTTCCTATCTCCTTGCCACTGACGCCTAGCTAAATTATCGTTGGTCAAGATTACGCCTTTGTATAAATACCATATAAAGACTTTAATCTTGAGAAGTAGTTTAAGTTTCCAAATTAAAGTGTTGTAAGGTAAAGCCTGTACACCTAATAATGCTCTGTACATGGAATTAACCGAAAACAACCCTTTCTGATGCAGCCCCCACACAAAGCGATCCCTTTGGTTTGTTAAGTGTACATCTGCAACCATGGCCACTACATTGTGCCATGCTTGCACATTAACCCCCATCAGAGATCTCCTGAAAGCTACATTTAACGGCGTCGTAGACAGTACTGTCCTAACAGATGCACTTTTCTTTCTCACAATATTATATAGTGACGGGAAGAGCGTCTTGAAAGGGCGTGGCGTTATCCACGAATCCTCCCAAAAACACACATGGGATCCATCACCTAGATCAAACCTACCCATCGCTAGGAACTCACCCTTGACCTTTATAAGGCCAGCCCAAAACTGAGAGTCCCCGGGCATGTATTGAACCCGAGTCAAAGTCTTGTCCCTTAAATACTTATTTTTAAGCAACTTTTGCCAAACACCATCACCATTTATCAGTTTGAAAAGCCACTTGCTTAAGAGTCACTTATTATGGACACCTAGATTTAGGACACCCAATCTTCCTTGGTCTTTTCGTGTACATACTACTTCCCATTTTTTTAAATCTATATTTCTTCTTATGTTCATCGCTTTGCCAAAAGAACCGAGATCTAAAATAATCCAATTTTTTCAAAATTCCTCTAGGTATTTCAAAGAAGGACATCATGAACATAGGAAGACTACTCAGAACCGAGTTAATGAGGACAAGCCTTCCACCCACCGAAAGCATCTTACTCCTCTAACCACTCAGTCTCTTTTGAAATCTTTCTTCCACATGTTTCTAGTTCTTATTCATTAGTTTTCGATGATGCATAGGAATTCCTAGATATCTAAAAGGGAATGATCCTACATTACACCCGAAAATTTGTGTATAGTCCAATTGATTAGCATTAGCTGCTCCATAACAAAATAATTCGCTCTTATGGAAATTGATTTTTAGTCCCGATAATTGCTCAAAGGCACAAAGCAAGAGCTTCATGTTTTTGGCCCTCTCTAAATCATTGTCCATAAAGATAACAGTGTCATCCGCATACTGAAGGACTGAGAGTCCTTCATCGACCAAATGCGGAACCACTCCATGGATTTGTTCGGCCTCTTTTGCTCGTGAAATGAGTATAGCCAGCATGTCAACCACTATGTTAAACAAGATTGGAGATAACGGGTCTCCCTTGCCGCACTCCTTTTCTTGTTTGGAAATAATGGCCTAAATTATCACTGACCTTTACTGCAACACTCCCTCTAGACATGACTTTTGAAATCCATTCACACCAAACCGGTGAGAATCCTTTCATTCTGAGGACTTGTTGTATAAAAGGCCACTTAAGATTATCATACGCTTTTTCGAAATCCAGCTTTAGGATCACTCCATCTTTCTTTTTCCTATGCAGCTCATGTATTGTTTCATGTAGTATTACAACACCTTCCATTATATATCTTCCTGAAATAAATGCCGTCTGAGACGGACCTATCAATTTATCTGCCACTTTCAAAATTCTATTATTTAACACCTTCGTAAAAACCTTGAACGACACGTTTAAGAGACAAATAGGTCTGTACTGTTGTATCCTAGTCGTATCCGTGATCTTGGGTAATAATGTAATTACCCCAAAATTTAAACTATGAATATGCGATCTCCCCATATAAAATTCATAAAAGAGACTCATCAAATCTTGCTTGACAACATCCCAAAAGAATTGATAAAAATCTGCAGGAAAGCCATCCGGACCTGGTGCCTTATTATGTTCCATATCAAAGATTGCCATTTTGACCTCTTCCTCACTGAATGGAGCCACCAATACTTCATTCTCCTCCTCCGACACTTGAGGTATATCATGCCTCAGAGTCTCTTCCAATGAGAAAGAATTCTGTAAATGAGGTCCAAACAATCTTTTGTAGTAATCGGTTATATAATCTTTCAAATTTGCATCCCTAACAATAATTCCTCCTTCCTGTTCTAGTTGTGTGATTTTTGTTTTTCTATGTCTCCCATTTGCTATCATATGAAAATACTTAGTATTATCATCTCCATGCAACAACTTTGTTGCTTTTGATCGTTGGAGCCAATAAATCTCCTCCTCTCTTAGCAACTTGGTTAATTGCCCTTTAAGATGGTATCTAAGCTCTATCTCCTGAGATGATAGCAAATTTGTTTCTGCCTTTCTATCGAGGATATCTATTTTATCTATCAGGTCTAGCTTATGTTTCTTGTTTTGGGAGACTAAATTTCTACCCGAACCTCTAAGAAAACGTCGCAACCTCCTTATCTTAGACTGCCACCATTCCAAGGGTGTTCTACCCCTATTCTTAGACTCCCACACCTCTTTTACCAAATCAAAAAAACCATCCCTTGTTTGCCACCCTAGCTCAAATTTAAAATTCCTAGCGTTGCCTCTATGAGATGGTTCCCCTACATCAAGTAAGAGTGGTGTGTGATCAGAGATTTCTCGAGTGAGAGCCTGGACGGTCGCCAACGGAAATTTTTGTTCCATTCGGTTGTCACCAAAATACGATCTAATTTCTCATAGGTTGGAATTTCAGCATAATTAGCCCAAGTGAACTTTCTACCCATAATTTCTAGTTCCCTTAGATTCAGAGTTTCGATAATGGCATTAAAGAGAAGTGGCCATTTATTATTATATCTTGAATTATTTTTTCTGATGGGTTCCTAATTATATTGAAATCCCCCCTACTATAAAGGTAGATCCCTGCAGCTAGTGCAAGCACGTACTAACTCTGATAAAAAAAATTCTCTTTGTGCTCTTCCTGTGCTGCGCCATAGACCGACAAAAGGACCCATTGAAAACCATCTACCTTATTTCTTAAGACAAATTTTATGTAGTAATCCCCATCAATAATACTTTCTACTTCGAAGCTTTCTCGATTTATTCCCATTAGCATCCCCCTAGACATACCCCGAGGGACATCGCCAATGCCAAACAAAATCAGTCCCCACACAGAAATTTTCCAGACATTGAGTTGAGAAGCTATTTCTGTTGGTTTCTAATAAAGCTATAAAATCAAGTCTTTTATCTTCAGCCACATCATGTAAAAAGGTATGTTTAGCCAGGTCACATAGACCTCTGTAATTCTAGAAAACCCATTTCATTAGAATAATTTTTTCTTTATAGACGCCTTCCTATTAGGGAGTTTCTTAATCTTTTTATTTTTTTTGCTACCTTGATGGGTATGTGAACAAGTACCCCATCAACGCCCACATTACCATCATCCATCACTTCCTCCGTCAAGTCGCCACAGAGTCGACTGATGGTGGAAGTATCAGGATCGACCTCATCCTCCTCTGATTCATATTCTTTATCAGTTGAATTACCAACATATGAAGGTTTCAATCTCTCTTGTTCTATATCTTTAATTAAAGCTATAGAACCAGCAATTAAATTTTCATTACCACCCAGACTAATCCCCACCCCTCCTAAATTTTGCTCAATACGATCACTAGAAAAAGAAACCACTGAATTAAAAACTGCCTTAGCATTACCTTGGGGATCCTCGAGATTTTTGATGGCAACTCTTTTTTCTGCCTTCTCAAGAGAGTGTACATCAGCCACGTCCGCATTCTGCTTGCTTCGCCGCACTGGAGTAAGCTCTCCGTCAGACAACACTGCCATCGTCATAACACTTCCCAATACATTGCCATTTGCTGACACTCCGGCCTCTACCATGGCTTCAGGACCGGCCCCAAGGTACTGCTCCTCACCCACAAGCACTCCATCTAATGTCCCATCAACCTAGCTTGCCTCAAGTGACTCTCCAACTAGTGTGGAAGGCTGCTGGTTATGATTTTTTTGCTGAACCCCAATTAGCAGCCCCCAAACTGGCCGAAGCCTGTATCCCTACCGAAGGCGGCTGCTGCTGCTCCTTCTCCTTCCCTTTCATTAAATTTCCTAGGACCAACTTGCCTCTCGACCTTGATGACTGTGATGAACGTTGCTGCATATGTGCTGGAGCTGAGGACCCTGAAGGTACCAAAGAAGCTGCTACTCGCACATCCACCGAATGTGTTGATATCAATGGGGCCCTGTTCCCCGATTCCCCACGGGGAATTCACCCATTAGGGGACGGGGATGGTACAAATCTTCTCCCCATGGGGAATTAAATGGGGAAAAAATCATCCCCATCGGGTATGATGGGGACAGGGATGGTATGCATGCCTCCGTCCCCATTCCCCGCGGGGACCCAAAATGTTTAAGGCCCAATTCCATGTGCACTAAGGAGGCTCCTACTTAAGCTAGCTGGGCTGGCCTAACAGCCTCCTCCCCCGTTCGAGCAATGGCCCGGTCTGATAGCTTCCTCCCCCATTCGAGCAATGGGCCAGATGCGACGGGAGGCCCAATAAAAAAACATGTTGCGTTTGGTGGAGAACTGGAGATGAGGCAAAGCTTTAGTACCACATCGGCTACGGAGCGCGGAGCGCGGAGGGAGGGAGCTATAAAATAAGGGGCACCCCAGCCAAAACAAAGCAAAATTGTGTTCTCTGGACCATTGGTTTCCATTTCGGACTAATGGGCCAGCATGGGCCTATGTTTCTGCAGCTGCTACTAGCCTCAACAAAGCTAGCACTTCAGGTGGTGAGTTGATGCAGGGGATGGGGATCCCCACAGGGATTAAATTCCCGAGCGGCGATGGGGATGGGGAAGAATTACTCCCCGTGAACCTTCGTGGGGACGGGGACAGGGATGGGGCAGTAACCCCCGACGGGGAATTCCCCGTTGACATCTCGAAACAAATGACCTCTCTTGACTCCCACAAAATTGTGTACCGCATCACTCAGATTATTCCCCTCATCTAATAAATCATCCTCTTCAATATCAACATCCATATGTGCTTCTGGATTATTTGCTTCTTTTCCTGAATTGCTACTAACTACTACAGTTGCTGCACTTGCACCTGAGTTGATAGCCTTGCCCTGATTTTGTGCCTCCTCCATCTCACTGTCCTTTGGTGCCCCACTACCATTATCATCATTCCCATTATTCTTGGTGTTCCAAATACTTCGTAGCCCGATGTTTGGTAAATAAGGTTCAACTTCAAACAGCAACTAGAAGTATCGATTACCAATAATGACATCTAGTTTGGTTAGAATTGCCTCCGGATCTAGTACTACCACTGCAAACCTTCCAAAGCTACTCGCTCTAGTTGTCACCATGTTCACATCTTGAGTAACTCCAAAAAGAGTTCCCACAGCCCACAAAACCAAATACTCCCTTAAAATTGTCAGAAGATTTAAGACTCTCATCCACACCACTGGCAGAGCATGACCGAAATATTCCTCATCTTCCTTGAATTCTTGAAATTTGAGAGTCACACCTTCTTTCATTTCCGCATTAAACCTTGTCATCTTTGCAAGATCACCCTTTGTAGGAAAAAGCACCTTGAACTCAGAGCTATTGTGCCGTTTTACTTCCCAAGCAAAAGTGTCAAAAACCAAAACCCGCAAAAGCGACAACATCTTCTTCTGACAAATCTTTACCAGAAGTGGAGATCAGAGCCATTCTGGATTCTCTCTTTGTCGGCTAAATTGGCGCATGTGGAATAAGGAAACTAGCTAGTGCATTTGTCGCTTGACCGACCAACTAGGCTACTGGTTTTGGCTGCTTAAGAATTGGGCATCGACTCATGGCATGATCAGAGCTTCTGCAAATTTCACAAAATACCATCGCAGTGCACTCAAACATCAAGTGACCCTTTACACCACATCTTCTGCAAACCTTAGTGGTGCCTGTCTTCTATGAAGCACCTATAGCCCCAACACTCGATGTTTGTACCACTAAATTTTCAACCTACACATTAGTTGGTCCACCTGCCGAAGAAGAACCCTTTAGAATTTGAGATCCAGTATTAACACCTTGCTCTGCCCCTGTTCCCATTCCTTTCAGGTGTTGCTGATCCGCAATAACACCTTGCTTTTCATTGATCCCCATCCTCGACAAAGCCGTAGACGGCGTGGTCATCACTGGAGGAGCTTGCGACGTGTACTGCTGCTGATTCTCAAGCGGTCGCGCCAGGATCTGAGGGTTCAGCACCGGTTGCTGCGACAATACTTGCTGTGATGGCACCTGCTGCTGTGGAAGAGGTTGTTGCACGTACTACCATTGCTGCACAATCTGTTGTTGATGCTGCGGTGGCACCTGATGCTGCATATGCTGCGGTTGATGCTGAAGGTTCAGCAAGTGGTGAGTCACCTGATGCTGCTGTGGACCATACGGCTGAAGTTGCTGTTGATTCCGATGAACTACGTGACGCTGATACTTGTGCCCTAGTCGGAACCCACTGTTCTGGCCTCGATCCCCATTGCCGCCAAAGCGTCCTCGTTGTCCCTATTCATAATCCCACCCAGGGCCATAATTTGGTTGAGCCCTGAGGTATCCATGTCGGCCACCGCGCGTAGCACCTCCTCCACCGCCTGTGCGCCCTCCACCATGGCTAGTTCCATAACCTCTTCCTCCAACGCCAACCCCATCATTGCCCACCCTACCTGCACCTGGTGATGCCATGCCCACACGCACGACTTGCACATACGAGGGATGAACAGGGGATGGAGTGGTGGCTAAGGTTAGCTTGTTGATCTCATCAAGGTCGCATGAGGCAAGCAGGAAACATGATGCTAATTTTCCTATACGAGTCCTTCTACGACCACATCTGTCCAGCACACAAAGCCCATGTTGGGTCTCAGAAGGCCCACCTGTCTCTGTGCCTGGAACGGATCAGCGACAAGTACTCGCATCATAGGCGTCACGTAGAATACTTGTTCGTGCAGGGAAGACCAAACCTGCATACCGCTGTTCACGTAGGCCACCCATTCCTGCTGGGAAGACCAAACCTACATACCGCTGAACACTTGGTCCATCCGTCCCTATAGAGGAAACGGATCCCGCATGCCACCGCTTGCATGACGTAGAAAATGGATCCAAATGAATTTAATTTTGAAACAATGACGAACAACAATCTTCGTGGACCTCGTGCGCTGACTTCATTAGCGACGATGGGGATGATCTCTGTAGGACCTCGGCAAGAGTACCCCCAGCCGTCGCTCATCGACCCCGCACAAGCGTTGCCATACAATCGCCTAGCGTCATCGCCGGCGATGCCCTCGGTCGTGGCACATGCGCTGACTTCACCGATGATAATGGGGATGATCTCTCTTGGACCTCGGCAAGAGTACCCCCAACCGTCGCTCATCGACCCCGCACAAGTGTTGCCGTACAATCGCCTAGCGTCATCGCTGGCGATGCCCTCGGTCGTGGTAGCTTCCCAAACCACGGCGTCAACGACGGTCGTCGTCGTGCTGTCCAAGCTTTGATGATATTACACACCAAAACTACTTTAGTGTCCGAAGACGCCGGGGACGAAGATGCTTCTACCCATCATTGGATGGATGAGTCTTGCAAAGCCATCTTCACCTCGACAAGCTTCTCCATTCCGAAGCCATGAACTGCTACTTGACGTACCAAGTTTGTGTATATGGTGATTGATCGAACTCCTCATCGGATTCGTCGTCATCCGCTAATGCCCAAAACTTGGACTTCCCACCTATGGGATGGAGGTCTATCGCAGGATTTCGGAAACAACCCGATCACCACTACCACCGATGGGTATCCAACCATCGTCATCATCCTCCGTCCCAACACTGTTTACCAAAAAACTGCATTCGCTTACCTTATTTTCAATAGGCCGATCTGCCACACTCCCGCGAGATTCCAAGATCAGCGGAATGCGAGGACGCCTTGCAAAAGATCTGCCAAGCCACACCAGTGATCTTCTTCTCAGCCATCGTGGTCGATGAATTCGTGTCCTTCGCGACGTCACCCTCTCTAGGCAACACGGAGAAGCTGATCTCCATCATGAGATAGATCATCGGCGTCACTCCATGGAGCGCGTTCAGCTCGTTTCACCAGCAAAGACAGAGTGATCGACATCTTGGCCTTGTTTGCACTAGCTCTATCTAGTCCTTTCTTGAACGATTCTTGGAAAGAGAAGGATCATCATATTCGTAGTGCGTGAGATGCAGGTGCTGCATGCGCAAGAACAAACTGACGACAGATGTATGCCACCGTTACAATCTTCAGGGGGTTTGGTATGGTAATGATGGACCACTGGTTTCTAATATGTTATGAATCAGAGAATCCAATACACGAGGTACGAAAAAGAGTTGCAGGGAGTAAGCCAGTGAACGGGCCGCTGCCGCCACGCTTGCCTCCCCGACGGCCATCCGCGCATCACCAGTGCGTCCGTGGCCTCGTCTGCTCCACCCCTGAGCTCCGCCCCAGCCCTGACCGTAGCTCTCACGCCATTCGCCATGCCAGCCTGAGCATGCGCATCTGTGCTAGCACTGATGGCCACCCCTGACCACGGCGGCCACCGCCAAAGCCACCACTGGCTGCTCTGGCCGTGGTGTCCACCTTCCTTGGAATATGCTAGTGCCCTGCTTTGGCAGTGGCGTCCGCCTTCCTTGGGATATGCTAGTGCCCAGCAAAGGTCCACGCTAGTTCCACAGCATTCCTTCCGAGCTGGAGGAGGCTACTGCGAAGCTTGCACGCAAGCTCCTCGATGTTTTGGGCAACCAGAGGATAGCGAGCGGAACTAGCAGCCATGAGTGTCCTCCGGCGTCCCTGAAGAGCACCAGTGATCTCGCCAGGCGCCTTCCCAACATGGGCCTCGGATCTTGTTGGCCGCTTGGATTTCAACCCGGGAAAGGATTTCTAGGATGAAGTCTATCACCGCTTCGGTTTCGACGGTACATTTCAACTCCTCACCGTCCGACTCTTTTTTTTCTGCTCGCTACGTTTCAGTCGCTTTCTCTTCCGATTGATAGAAGAATCTATTGCCCTCACTCTGCAATCATGTTTGCGTGGTAGTGCTGACAAATTCCATGTTAAATTCTTAAGCACTAACCACTTTCGGTTCTCGGTTGCCTCCAAGCACGTCGGCTTTCTTATATATTGTCCGCACATAATTTCGTCTCGTGCCGAGGACACACGCAGTAAGCCGAAAGGGTCCGCTCGATGGAGCAGATCCACCTAGCTTCAGCGTAGGGGTGGTCGATCCTGCGCAATCCTTCCGAGGCAGTGCCAGTCAATTTGACCCTACAATTGACAAGGAGAGAAAGTTCATCAGTAATTAAGGGTGGAACTTGCTGGTGTTGCCAAGACAGTTCTAAATGTACGGCTGTGAGAGCCGATATAAGAGGAAATCGGCTAAATAGCCGATTCCAGTATGTTCATGAGAATAAGTCAGTTAGAGCTCATGGGGTCGTGTGAAGAGAATCGATTATCATTCAGGATAAACATCATTTAAATGAATATTAATCAATGGCAATAAGATATCAACGATGATCGGTCCATACTGAGCCAATGATTATGAGTAACTGAACTCCTTATATAAAGAAACAATTCAACATCACTTAATCGTTTAATAAAGATAAATCTAATGAACATGTTAGATCTCATCTATCACCATGACTAGTGGGTATGAGGCAGAATCATGCAGGCCGTAGAAACAACAATAGACTCGACGACCCTAACTCATTACTAATATCAGTGGGGCATGAGGCAGAACCATGCAGGCCCTAATACAATAACAAGATCATGGGGCTAACACATCTTTCAACTTATCCCTACTTCAATGATCTCGTGATATGAACTGTTCGTGAAAGCATTCGATATCGGCTAAACAGCCAATTCAGGCACAGCGCACAGTTAAGGTCGTGTCTTCTCAGGAACGGGTCTATCAACCAATGATCCCCACTCTACGGTGCCAACAGTGGGGTGAGAGGTAGAATCCCATAGGCCATGATGACGGGCCATGAAACGGTTCTCGCTAACCGATAGATCTACTCAAGATCGAACATGCCTTAACCACATGCTATGCACGATTAAGATTGACGCAAAACAGCCGATAAAAAACATAACTCATCACTTAAGATACAGATTAGATCAGTTCTAGATTAGCAAACGATGAGTTAAATAAGATATAATGCCGATCTAGATCAATCTCAATCGGGCAGAGTGATATTACTGTAATTAGATAAACAATAAAAGCAATAAGTAATATCAGAAACTTAGTGAATCTACCAAAGACTGCCATACTAATGTAGAGCCGATAACTTGATCTTGATCTAATTCAAGCAGTGGGGTGTGAGGCAGAATCACACAGGCCATACTTGAATTAGGAAAGAGTCGATAACTAGCTTATACCAGAGTCACAGTGGGGGTTGACCGGATCGATGTAGCCATACGAATAGAGGTATAAACCATGACGGTACTTACAACAAGTAGTGGAGGTCGACCGGATCGATGCAGCCGTACTTGCCGAAGAACTCGTCGAGATCTACTCTACTCCTATTCCTAAGGGGTGGTCGGAGCCACAAAAAAGTAATTGACTTGTATTTGATTGAATGGTCGCCTTCTACAATAGCCGGGGTTTGGTATTTATACCCGGAGCCTAAAACGAACCCTATTCGAGTACGACTTAATACAATCTTTGGCATAATAAAAACATTCCTAATTTAAGATAACTTGGACTCTAATCTTTCCCTTTTTTTAGAGTCCGACACGTTTTCTTCCTGGCGTCGAGCATAGCCTCTGTCGTTATATGCTGGCGCTGTCCGAAGAAAGCCGATTCTTAGATTTTGCATCTGAATCAACTATTTATGATCCGCCCGTAACTGATCCCTTGATGATACGATCCTGGGAGCTTCTGGGTCCCTATGACTCTCCTTCCAAATTTTGGTGTAAACACATGCCCCACAATTTTGGAATAAAAGAAATTTTGTTCCAAAATTACCATGTCCGCGTTCTCGATAGGCCCGTAGTCACGGGTAAGGAATCTTGATCTAGGGCCTACTATTCGTTGCTGTCCATATCAACCTATGAGCCCATGCCTCAAAACTTTTTTCAGAGCATTATTGCTTCACGGGCGTTTGGATTCATCCTTCCAAGCTGGCTATAAAAATGGCTATCCGACCCTAGGTGAGAGCAAACTCAACAATTCAGCCATGTTTCGCTTTTATCTGCCTCCTCAGGTGTCCCTGATCCCACTGGATCCTCCATGGTTTATCCCTTTGCTATGCAGATCTTGAGCGGTTAGAAGAATTCTTGTGCATAGGGTGATTAGTGTCGCTCATTCTAGCACCTTGTCGAGCAAGAAAATCAGTTGCTGCGGCTAGAAGAAGTCTTGTGATGTCGCCTATGTCTTCTCACCAGGCTCATAGAGTTGTTCTAGTGTTTGCAAGGGCTAGAATGTGTGGACACTTTTCCCTTATTTGTTCCATCAAATGCCTATCGGGAAAGCCACAAGCTTCTTTCCAGCGGTCTTTTAGTCACCAAGGAATTAGTTGGCTATCTGTTAGGCAGGCAGCTCTTCCCTTTCTCTTGCACAATCTTATCAATAGGTCGATGTGACTTGGTTCACGATGACCCTCGGCCTTATGGGGATCTGCACTTCCTTCAATCCAAAGAAGTCTTGGTGGGTAGATCTCTAGTCAATGTAGATTCTTTGTATCTGTCTCATGATGCTTCGTAATTTAGGGAAACGATAAGTTCGAACTTGTTGCCCTTTCGTTATCCGTCCCCTGAATTTTCTGGAATTCCGATCCATTTCCGTATTTGTTTTTAGTTTTCACATCTTTGGCGAAATCCATCTCCTTGCCTCCCCGGGCTATATATACGAACCACGGCTGAGGCTCAGAACGCTACCTGTCTCATCTCAAACCTTCTGCGTCCTTAGTATAGTTCCTACTCTTCTGTAGGTTTGAGATCATGGAGAACAGCAAGAGACCTGCTGAGGAGGCTCTTAACGAGCCCGCATCATCACGCCAGAGCCTTCATTGCTGGGAAGGTGCCACTCGGGACGTCCCCATCATTCTAGAGCACAGGGTCAACCCGGCTCAACCGTCGGGATCATCCTCAACACTGATTCATTGCCAGCTCCCTAGTTATCCAAAGAGGCAGATCGATAATGTCGATCTAATCGCTTCCATCGATCGGACTGATCAGAGTCTATCCAACTGCCTTTCCCTCATGGAATCAGGCTCTGGCCATGATTCAAATCCGATCGTCCTCTGAGGTCGACCTGAGGGAATGGCTGGCCAAGGCTGAAGCCAGAATCATAGGTGAGAAGGCTACCACAATCTTCTTAAGCTTTTCTTAACTTTTGCTTTCGAGATTTTCTGATCATCCCTTCCTTTGAATTTTTAGATCTAACTGCTCAGTTGGAAAGCCTTCGATCAGCCGCAGATCACGCGGTGGGGTTTGTTGGCTGAGGAATTCTCTAGCGCCACCAATTCTATAGCTTTCAATACTTTGGCCGATGATGTAGTGAGCAAACTGTTCTCCAACCCGTAGCTTGTAATAAGTGATTTTTTAGCAAACAATCTCCTCGTCATGAATGATTTTCCTTTGTTTTCGCTCTTCGTATTATGCATATTACTTCATCCATGCTCGCTTTCCCCTATAGGTGATACACATTGTACCGGCTTTTGTTCTCTTGGGTCCATTTTTGTGCTGGAGGCGATACCTTTCCGACATCGGCTATTAAAAGTCATCGACCGAATCAAATCTCTCGTTAAGTATTGATCCAAACGCTAGGATAATATTTCTTTAAATATTTCCCATTGATTGCTTAGCCAAATTCTTCTTTTCCTTTCAGTGTTTCCAAAATATAAGCATTACCAGGCGCACAACGTTTGATTTGATAAGGTCCTTCCTAGTTGGGCGACCATTTGCCAAATTTATTATCCTTTGACCCGATCAGTAATTTCACTTTCCAGACCAAGTCTCCTTCAGAAAATTGCTTGACCTTAACTTTTTTATTGTAATATTTTGCAACCCTCAACTTATTGGCTTCGATGTTTTCGAGAGCATGCATCCGAAGGCAACTCAAGTCCTCTAGGTTGTCTATCATGAGATTCTTGTATACTTTTGTCGACAAATCATTCTGTAGTGTGACTGCGCCTTGATCCCGTCCTAAACTTTCCAAGGAAGAACTACATTATGGCCGTACACAAGTTCGTAGGGTGATGCTTTAATTGACCCATGGCAGGCCATCCTATATGCCCACAATGCCTCACTTAGCGTCAAATGCCACTTCCTTGGTTGTTCCTCAATCTTCTTCTTGATCAACTTGATCATAATCTGGTTGGATGCCTCTGCCTGGCCATTAACCTGAGCATAGTAAGGAGAGGAATTTAGTAGCTTGATACCCATACTGCAGCAAAGTCCCCGAATTCTTCTAATGTGAACATTGTCCCTTGATCGGTAGTTATAGTTTGAGGGATCCCAAAACGATATATAATGTGTTCCCCTGACAAAATTGATCATGTCCTTTGAGGTCACCATCTTCAAAGGAATTGCCTCGACTCATTTGGTGAATTAATCTGTTGCTATCAATATAAATTTATGCCCTTTGCTCGAAGGCGGAAAAATCTAGTCCGATCAGATCAACTCCCCAACCTCGAAACAGCCATGGCTTAACTATTGGATTCATGGCCGATGCAGGCGATCTCTGGACATTGCCAAAGCGTTGACAATCCTGGCACCCCTTGTAATATTCAAAACAATCTTCCAGCATTGTTGGCCAAAAATATCCGGTTCTGCGGATAATCCATTTCATCTTATAAGCCGATTGATGAGCTCCACATATCCCTTCATGCACTTCTCCCATCAATACCTTAGCTTCTTCTTAGTTTAAGCATTTGAGCAACACTCCGTCGACTGTTTTATAATATAACTTCTCATCCAACAAAACATATTTAGTTGACTTATACCTTAGCTTCCTAGTAATTTTCTGAGACGTATCCCTAAGGTAATTGGCTATTTTAACTCTCCAATCATCAATTGAGGCTACACTACTCAATATTTCCCGAAATACTCGATACCCTGATGCACTTTGAGCCAGACAGTTAGCTTCTTGGTTTTGCGCTCTCGGGATATGTTGGAAAGAGATGTGAAGAAACCCCTTGATTAACTTTTGGCAGCCATCATAGTATTCTTTCAAAGTTTCTTCTTTGTACTCATATAGGCTGATCAACTGATTAATAATTAACTGTGAATCTCCAAATACCTCAATTGCTTTAGCCTTTACTTCGTGGAGAAGTTGAAGTCCTTTGAGAATAGCCTCATACTCCGCTTGATTGTTAGTAACCATTGGTTCAGTTGGGAAAGCAAACTCAAAGCTTGCCCCCCAAGGCGAAATGATAACAATACCAATGCCACCACCCTGCTTGCATGATGATCCATCAAAGAACAGTGTCTAGGGCATCGGACTCTGCATAACTAATGCTTGGCTTGTGATGCTGAGTGATAAAATCGGCCATTACCTGCCCTTTGACTGTTTTAGCCGATTCATACTTCAAGTCGAATTCTGATAACGCAAGAATCCACTTTCCCATTCTCCCATTTAGTATTGGCATTGATAACATGTGCTTAACCACATTAGCCTTGGAAACAACCGTGCACTCGGCCAATAATAAGTAGTGTCGTAATTTAGTGCAAGAGAAATATAAACATAAACATAACCTTTCGGTAGGGAGAATATCTTGTTTCTAGGATCCTAGTAGCCTCCTACTTAGATAGAAAACAACCCTCTCTTTTCCTTCGAATTCTTGCATCAGGGCCAATCCAATTGTCTTGTCGTCAGCCGATATGTACAACTTAAATGGCTTACCATGCTGAGGAGGGACCAGCACGGGTGGACACTTCATATATTCTTTTATTTCTTCAAATGCCTTCTGTTGTATGTTACCCCACGTGAATTCTTGATTACTTTTCAATCTCAGCAAGGGAGAAAATGGCAGGATCCTTCCCGACAAATTTGAAATGAATCTTCTAATGAAATTAATCTTTCCCAGCAGAGACTGTAACTCTGTTTTGGTGGTTGGGGAAACCGCTTCGTCAATTGCCTTTACACTTTTCTGACCAACTTCTATTCCTCTTTCATGAACCATGAATCCCAAAAATTGTCTGGCTGATACTCCAAAAACACACTTATTAGGATTCATCTTCAAACCATGCTTCCTCGTGCATTCCAAGGTTTCTCGCAAGTCAGCTAGGTGTTCTTTGTATCCCTTGGATTTTACCATCACATCATCGATGTAAATCTCAACAATCCTGCCGATCAACTTATGGAAAATGTAATTCATTGCCCTTTGATAAGTTGCACCGGCATTCTTCAAACCAAAGGTCATTACGACCCATTCAAATAGACCGATTGCGCCAGGACACCTGAAAGCAGTCTTTGCTATGTCTTCCTCAGCCATGAAAATTTGGTTATATCCTGCATTATCGTCCATGAAGCTAATAAACTTGTGTCCGGCTGCTGCATCCATTAACATATCAACTATCGGCATTGGATAACCGTCCATAGGTGTGGCTCTATTCAGATCCCTAAAATCAATGCAAACCCTCAATTTCTCATTCTTCTTATATATAGAACAACATTCGATATCCACTCTGCATATCGACACGGTCGGATAAATTTTGCTTCCAACAACCTTTCAGTCTCCTTTTTAATATCATCAAGTCATGTTCGGGTTGAATCTCCTTGGAGCTTGTTTAAATGACCGATGTCCAGGTTTGATTGGCAACCGATGTTCGATAATCGATCAGGTCCAAACCAGACATCTCATAGTATTCCCAAGCAAAGCAATCTTTTAATTCCTTTAATAAATCAATCAATTCTCGTTTATACTCGAGGTCCAACTTAGCACTTACGTACGTCGGCCTAGGTCTATCTCCAGGACCAATATATATCTCTTCTAATTCATCGGCCAACGTGAAGCCTTGTCCTAGTTTGCCATTTGTGCCATCTATTGGATTATCCAAATTCTCAAAGCCGACTGCTTGGATCGGCTGTTGGCTTTCGCCACTAACTCTAAATTCTGACGGCAATAGAAGAACCATTTGGATATTAGCCGATGGTTGCTTTCTATCGGCTATTTGCTTGGTGCGCCACACTTGAGTTTTATCAGGTGCCTGAGCCTGTTCCATCTCTCTGTTCCTTAGGCGCTGCACCCTCCTCTTTTGGCTTCTCGTCAAATCTCCTGGACACCACTGGCCTTCTTGCTACGTGTATCTTCTTTCAGTGCCTTTCTCTTCATGATCAGCCCAGTCCTATCCAATAACACTTTTTTCCCAACTGATCATGAACACTTTCATTTTTTAAGTGCCAATCCATAATGTTATGATGATATGCATCTTGAGCATGGATAGACCGGTGGTTGGTTCGAGATTGCCTATACTCCCGATATTGATTGCTACATTCTAGACAGTCGTGTCTAGTAGGCAACTTCGAACCTTCATTCCAGCAATGCCTAAAGAAGGGACAATTCCAATGTAATTCAACTTGTTCCCTTTCATACCTCTCTTCTTCTAATTGATGCTGGTATGCTTGATCTTTTAACCAACGTTGATAATCATTTTCCTTCTGCCGCTGCCATTTATTCAACAGAATCTGAGATGTGACCCGTGGCTTTGACATCTCTGCTTTCGACAGTCTTCCTCTGCTCGTATCGGCTCTTTTGTTCCGCATGACGTCTCCTAATCTCTCTGTACTCATCAGCCGATATTCATATTTTGGGATCGACTGTCCCAGCTTCTCTTGATTTGGTCGATGTTAGGACCTTGGTTTTTCCTTTGAACAGCCTAGCATCAACCATGTTCTGATCTCCTGGGAAAGGATTATCATCGATTTCATCTTCCGAGGTGTATCGAATTTGAGCCTCTCTTACTGAATAGCTCTCTGTATATGTTGCCTAAAGATTCTGCATTCATTAGTGGATAGAGAAGTAGCGTTATGGAATTTGTAGAACTTCTTGTTCTTTAACTGATCAGGGGGCAACATGACATGACCATCGGGCAACTTGATCTGCCCCTTCTCAAGCAAGAAATTGAAGAGTTTGTCCGATTTGGTAACATCAAAGTCATAACTCTCCTCAACTCCTCTTCCCCAAGGATTTGGCACCATCACTATCTTCTTGCCCCAATTCCATTCAGCTGCAGCAACCTCTTCTTCTTCTTCTTCATCTTCATAGCCATCATTGACTGAATATGGATTGTAAGCTTCGGCCACTGAGGTACTCTTCTAGAATCAGGTATCTCTGCATATGCTCTGGAATTTTCTATTAAGTGCTTGTCACTCATTGAGCCAATTGACCCAAGTTGTTAAATTCCTGTCCCACCAGTTTCTCTTTTCACATCGGTAGCATTCCTTGGACGGCTAAAGCAGCTAGTTGATCATCGGCCAAGCTCAACGAGAAACACAGATTCTTAGTCTCTCAGAATCTCTGAAGAAATTCAGTGCCTAATTTAGTAGTCCTCTGTCTCATAGTTGTCAAATCAGTTATTTTCTTCTCTCCAGTCCCAGTGTAAAAATATGTATGAAACTTCTTCTCCAGGTCGGCCCAATTAGCAATGGAGTTGACTGGTAATGACGAGAACCAAGTGAAGGCCGGCCCTGACAGGGACAAGGAGAAGAAACGAACTCGATGGGCATCCTCAACTGAACGCTTCGTCCAATTGTGTAAGATACCGACTGACATGTTCTATTCTGCTTGTACCGTCTTGACTAGTGAACTTGGCGAACTCTGGGAGCCTGTAAATTGTAGGAAGAGCGACCAAATCATATCATTATGGATATAGGGCGCTTGTACAAAAAAGTCATTCCCTTTGGCTTCAGACCGAACTGATTCTTCATCATCTCGGTCACCTTCAGCAGCAACTTGTCAGCCTAGGATTTGGATTTCTCGGTACTTGCTGACCCATCTATGGATTGAAATCCTGCGTGCCTTGATATCCTAGATTTGGTATCATGTGGAGGGTGTTATAATCCGTGCCATAGTGATAGCCTTGTGGAATCTCAATCTATTGGGTCCTTTGTTAGCTTGCTGCTTGAAGTATCTTGATTATAGACATAAGGATCTATATCTCCACGGATCCTCTGAACGGATGGTGCTATCTTCTGAAGCCGACGACGGTATGTGGCCTGATGTGCCAAAATTAATCATCTGGTTTTGACTTTGCCCCGCCGGCTGCTGCACATGCTGTACTGACGGTCCAGGAATTGTACTGTATCTGATTTGTAGCAGTACCTGGAGTTTGTTCAGATGAACCTTGAAGTGTCTAGGACACCACCATTACCAGTTGTTGCCGCTTCTTGATGACTGGTACCGACTTGATTAGTCCCTTGGGTCAACGAATCTGGAATATTATAACAAGTCGATCCAACCTGACCAACTGGAATTCTATGAATCGCCTCTTTCATAGCATTGTGAAACACATCAACAAAAGCTTTATTATGGCTTGATATGGCATCACGAAAGACTTGTCTATGGCTTCCGTAAAGAAACACCTATCTTCAGCTTCGACCGTATCTGTCTGCCCATGTAGTAGAACTCTTGATAGTGGAAATTTCTGAATAATTGTATTGTCACGTGTTTTGGTGTAGGACAACAAACACTTCTTCTAAAACTCTTCCGTAACTTTGTTGATGGTATCCTTATCTTCATCAGGCAGGTCTTCATAATGTACCATAAGGATGCTGTCGTTGTTGTGAACCGCCATGACGATTGTGGTGTCCCACTGGGCGTACCAGAAACATGTGTCGACACAGAATTTTATCCCGTGCCGAGGACACACGTAGCAAGCCAGAAGGGTCCGCTCGATGGAGCAGATCCACCTAGCTTCAGCGCAGGGGTGGTCGATCCTGCGCAATCCACCCGAGGCGTGCTAGTCAATTTGACCCTGCAATTGACAAGGAGAGAAAGTTCATCAGTAATTAAGGGCGAAACTTACCGATGTTGCCAGACTAGTTCCGAATGTACGGCTGTGAGAGCCGATATGAAATAGCCGATTTCAGTATATTCATGAGAATAAGTCAGTTAGAGCTCATGGGGTCGTGTGAAGAGAATCGGTTATCATTCAGGATAAACATTATTTAAACGAATATTAATCAATGGCAATAAGATATCAACGATGATCGGTCCATACCGAGCCAATGATTACGAGTAACCGAACTCCTTCTTATATAAAGAAACAATTCGACATCACTTAATCGTTTAATAAAGATAAATCTAATGAACATGTTAGATCTCATATATCACCATGACCAGTGGGGCATGAGGCAGAATCATGCAGGCCGTAGAAACAATAATAGACTCGATGACCCTAACTCATTACTAATATCAGTGGGGCATGAGGCAGAATCAAGTAGGCCGTAATACAATAACAAGATTATGGGGCTAACACATCTTTCAACTTATCCCTACTTCAACGATCTCGTGATGTGAACTGTTCGTGAAAGCATTCGATATCGGCTAAACAGTCGATTCAGGCACAGCGCACAGTTAAGGTCGTGTCTTCTCAGGAACGGGTCTATCAACCAACGATCCCCACTCTACGGTGCCAACAGTGGGGTGAGAGGCTAGAATCCCACAGGCCGTGAAGACGGGCCATGAAACGGTTCTCGCTAACCGATAAATCTACTCAAGATCGAACATGCCTTAATCGCACGCTATGCACGATTAAGATTGACGCAAAACTAGCCGATAAAAACATAACTCATCGCTTAAGGTGCAGATTAGATCAGTTCTAGATTAGCAAACTGATGAGTTAAACAAGATATAAGGCCGATCCAGATCAATCTCAATCGAGCAGAGTGATATTGCTGTAATTAGATAAACAATGAAAACAATAAACAATATCGGTAACTTAATGAATCTATCAAAGACTGCCATACTAAGGTAGAGCCGATAACTTGACCTTGATCTAATTCAAGCAGTGGGGTGTGAGGCAGAATCACATAGGCCATACTTGAATTAGGCAAGAGTCGATAACTAGCTTATACCAGAGCCGCAGTGAGGGTCGACCGGATCGATGCAGTCCATACGAACAGAGGTATAAACCATGACGGTACTTACAACAAGCAGTGGAGGTCGACCAGATCGAGGCAGCCGTACTTATCGAAGAACTCGCCGAGATCTACTCTACTCCTACTTCTAAGGGGATGGTCCGGAGCCGAAAAAAGTAATTGACTTGTATTTGATTGATTGATCGTCTTCTACAGTAACCATAGTTTGGTATTTATACTCGGAGCCTAAAACGAACCCTATTCGAGTACGACTTAATATAATCTTTGGCATAATGAAAACATTCCTAATTTAAGATAACTTGGACTCTAATCTTTCCCTTTTTTTGTAGAGTCTGACACGTTTTCATCCTAGCGTCGAGTGTAGCCTCTGTCGTTATCTACTGGCGCTGTCCGAAGAAAGCTGATTCCTAGATTTTGCATCTGAATCAGCTGTTTCTGATCCGTCCGCAACTGATCCCTTGATGATACGATCCTGGGAGCTTCTGGGTTCCTGTGACTCTCCTTCCAAATTTTGGTGTAAACATATACAAACTCAGAAGAGTCATGAGTTCTTCTTTTGATGTTTATTTCCATCTCTGGAATAATGGTACTGCCCATTGGAAGCGGGAAAAAAGAGCTTGGGAGATTGAACAAGAGAAAGAATGGACTACTGTCTTATCCAAGAGTGCTAAGCGACAGGCCAAAGCTAAAGCTAAAGATCAAAACCCTGTCCCAAAAAAAGTCCGCTTCGCTCAACCTCTTGTTCAATACCCTCGACATGTCATTCAGTTTGGAGCCTTTCGTCTTGTTGTCGTGGAGACCCAAGTCCCTCCTGCTAACATTTTTGGTTCTCGCACGAATCCGGGTCGCTCTGTTCTCCCGTGTTCTTCGCCCTGCATGCAAAGATCCACCAATTCAGGAGGCAACTGTACTGATAGCAGATCTGATCCCCTGGCTAATGCAATTTCAAATACCAATGGCTGTTTGGCAAACCCTATAGACAGTGTCTGTCCCCGTTGCTTGGTCCCGGGTCACAACAAAGATACGTGCAAGGGTCAGCTCAGGTGCAAATATTGTTACAACTATGGACACACCATGAAACGATGTCTGACCAGGACTCAACGACGTCTCATGTGGATTCCGAAGAAGTCCCAGGCGATCAATGCGGAAAAAAAAAAATTCCGGACGCCTCACCTTCCCCGCCTAACCAACTGTTGCGCCAAAATCCAATACATCCTATTTCACTCAATCAAGTAGAGAACTTGGGCGGCGCAATGGGCGACAACAATATGGATGTTGATGTTTGGGATCAAGCAGCAGCTGCTCAGTTAGATGGTGATCAAGCAGAAAATCCACCAGAGAACCCCCAGGAAGCTGTGCAAATACCACCAGCACACCCCCAATTTCCCCAAGATATGATAGATGTTAATCATTCCTCCATGCAACTTCTCAGAGCCACAGGTCATGACATTCCCTTCGAGAGGGTTTTTGGGTCTGGATCATCTGATGAAGATAGTTCTTCCTCCTGTGATGCAACATCCGGACCTATTTTGCTGAACAAGGAGAACCTACAGTTTGTAGCAGCACAGAGCATATGCCTGGACCAGTCTTGTCTTTGACAGAAGGGCACTACCTGACGGTTTTCAGTTGCAAGGACCAGCTGCCCTGTTTCAGCAGCCTGACATTCAGCCTGCTGCAGAGCCCATCATCATCAACAAACAGGTTTTGGCACAAGCAGCCATCCCAGAGCAAAGTGCCAATCAAATAACGGGCCTGGAGATTGTTCCTTGGCAGCCAGTGGGGAGTGCTGTTGCCCTCCACATTTTGGCTGACTTTATTGACTTCAGGCAGAGAGCAAGAAGGGTTTAGCCTGAGGTGCATACAGAGAGCCAGGGCAGTGGATCACAAGAGATGATCTCTATGGGTCTTGCTTCTTTTGGTACAGAATTTGATTTTGAAAACTCAGCAATGCAGCCTAGCCCACTACAGCACAGTTCTACAAAACCTTCTTGGTTCGGAGTTTCCAGTTCCTCCGCAGTCAATCGTCCTCGCTCTCGCACTCCTTTGGTTGACAGTTCAGTAAGGCATAGCCCCAGGATCAGAGGAGATCAAGGTGGTTTCAAGCACGTTCACTTAGGCAAAAGGTAGAGAAGAGAAGTGGCGCTTCTGTCAATCCCCAATGCTGATGGCAATGCTAATCCTATCCCCACCTCCATGCTAGGAAGCTGGGGAATCAGTTGCAGTGTGCCTCCTAGTGAGCTCACTGACGAGGAACTCATGGAGACGCCTGGCTCAGGTCAACCTGGAACCCGTCCAAGATGAATAAGTTGTCCAACATCTCTCTCACCAGCCTGGGGCCAAGAGATCTTTTCGGTTATCTCCGGTCCCTTCCGGTCACTGTTATGTTATGCATAGCAGTTATTTTCTCCCCCTCCCCAGTTTATAATGAATAATCGTAGTTGGCATATTCTTTGTTGGAACACCAGAGGTTTCAATGCTCAAGAGAAATGGGACGCGGTCCGGGAAAATTGAAGAGAGTGCCTGTTCAGTTCTCTGTCTACGAGAGACCAAAAAGGAACATGTTGATATTTCTTTCATCCGAAAATTTGCTCCTCGCCGTTTTGATTCATATGATTTCATCCCCTCCAACGGTGCCTCGGGGGGCATTCTGGTCGTCTGGATTGATTCTGTCTTCCAAGGGTTCACCATAGACAAGACTAGCTTTGGGCTTACAATCTCTTTCACTTCTCGACACAACGCTGATGTTTGGAAGCTAATCACGGTCTATGGTCTTTGTACTGGACCTGAATGTTCCAATTTTATTTCCTGGTTCAGAGATCATATCATTGCTGATACGGACAATTGGATTTTCTTAGGGGACTTCAACTTCTACCATTCGCTTAATGACCGAAATAGGCCTGGTGGCAGTGTCTAGGACACAATGGTCTTCAACGACTGCCATTGGACACCTTGGTCTAGTGGAGCTCCCACTAAACGGCAGAGCATTCACGTGGAGTAATATGCCCACTTATGGAACAACTAGACTGGTTCTTTACTTCTGTGAATTGGACAGCCTCGTTCCCTAACACCCAGGTGGTTTCTCTTGCAAAGATAACTTTGGATCACATTCCATGTAATGTAGTGATTGACAAAAAGATTTCCAAAGCCAGTATCTTTCGGTTTGAAAGCTTTTCCAGGATATAGTCCAAGATGTCTTGGGGACATGTTTCCAATCATACCAATGCAGCCAATGTCTTATCATCTAAACTCAAGCACCTACGTTATAACCTCAAAAACTGGAGCAGAAACTTTTCAAACGCCAAGGTCTACATTGCTAACTGTAATACGGTCATCCTGCACCTTGATGCCTTGGAGGAAATCAGAGCTTTATATAACCCGGAATGCAACCTTAGAAATATTGTCAAGGCTCATCTAGCGAGCCTTCTCCGAGCCAGAAACTTATATTGGAAAAGCATATAGACAATGAAAGCAATAGAGATTGTGTGAAATAGTAGATTGATTAGGGTATACAAGGTATACAAATATATAGGCAGCCCTTGGGAGAGGTTTATAGAAACATAACCAATCAAGGGATAACCTGCTTATCCTAATCTATCTAGGCACGGCAGGAAGCCGACCTAGGCCTGACGCACAGCCACAGGAGGCCCATACACACGCACACATCACATATATATCTAACACTCCCCCGCAATCTGATCGTCGGGAGCCTGAACGTTCAGACTGGACCTAAACTCTGTGAACACCGAAGAAGGCAGACCTTTGGTGAAGATGTCGACGTACTGAGAGCTCGTCGGAACGTGAAGAACACGGACATCACCGGTAGCAACGCGCTCATGAACAAAGTATAGATCAATCTCCACGTGTTTGGTGCGCTGATGCTGAACGGGGTTTGAAGACATGTAAACAGTGCTGATGTTATCACAGTAAACAGGGGTGGTGCGACGTAGAGGAACGTGCAGCTCAACAAGGAGTTGGCGCAACTAAGAGACCTCGACAACGGCATTGGCAACTACCCGATACTCGGCCTCGGCACTCGAGCGAGAGACTGCATTATGACGCTTGGATGACCAGGAGACCAAGTTATCGCCCAAGAAGACCGCATACCCGGAAGTGGACTTTCGGGTGTCTGGGCAACCAGTCCAATCAGCGTCGGAGTAGACCAGCAAATCCGACTGAGTAGAGGGCCGTAGAAGCAAACCCAAGTGAAGAGTGCCACGAATATATCGTAGAATGCGCTTCAAAGCAGCAAGATGCAGCTCTCGAGGATCATGCATGTGGAGGTAGACCTGCTGAATAGCATAGGCAATATCTGGGCGAGTGAAGGTGAGATACTGGAGAGCACCTAGTGAGGCTTTCGAAAATCAGTCCCATTGACAAGGGGAGCACCTTCAGCAGCAGACAGCTTGGGATTTGTATCAACCAGGAGTGGAACAAGGTTTGCAATCAGTCATACCAGCGCGCTCCAGAATCTCCAGCATAAACTGGCGCTGGGACAAAAGAAGACCATCACCAGACCGCTGCACATGCATACCCAGAAAATGATGGAGTTCACCAAGGTCCTTCATAGAAAATTCCCACTGTAAGGCATCAATAGTGCGACGAAGAAGAGGTGTCGAAGACGCTGTGAGGACTATATCATCCACATAAAGGAGAAGATAGACCATGTCATCGCCGCGGTGATACATGAATAGAGAAGTGTCGGTCTTGGCTTCCACAAAACCGAGCTGCAGCAGGTGAGAGGCAAATCGACTGTACCAAGCACGAGGAGCCTGCTCAAGTCCATATAGAGAGCAATTCAGCCGACAAACGTGGTCAAGGGCAGGCGGAATCCTCAAAACCAGTAGGCTGAGCACAATAAACGGTCTCTGAAAGTGTCCCATGAAGAAAGGCATTCTTCACATCCAGCTGATGAATCGACCAGTGGCGAGAGAGGGCCAAGGACAGCACGGTGCGGACGGGTGGCTGGCTTGACAATAGGGCTGAAAGTCTCAGAAAAATCAATCCTGGGATGCTGAGTGAACCCTTGAAGCACCCATCGCGCTTTGTAGCGCTCCAGAGAACCGTTGGCATTAAACTTGTGCTTGAATACCCATTTGCTAGTAACAACATTAGCCCGAGCAGGACGTGGTATGAGATCCCACGTATTGTTGGCCAAGAGCGCATCAAATTCCTCCTACATAGCCCGACGCCAATTTGGATCAGCAAGAGCGCTCCGGTAGGTGCAGAGCACTAGGGGACAGTGGGGAGGAGTGAAATAGCACCGGCAAACGAAATCCCAACTTCCCGCGTGTCGTCATGGAGTGCTGGTTGGTGACGAGATGCACGGGAACAACACCGCGAGGTAGAACGGCCGGAGCAGGGGGCAGGAGAGGCAGCCGGTGTCAGTCGAGAGTACACTAGGAGCGGCTGCCCAGCACCAGGGCGGGACCGCCCAACGAAGCAGGGGCAGCGGCAGCAGCGGGAACCACAGGAGGGGGCAACGGGGCAGCCCCAGCAGGCTCCTAGAATAGCACCAGCGAGGACAGCAGCTGGCCAGTGAAGGGGAGACTGCAGTAGCCGGCCGCGAAGGGGAGGCCGCAGCAGCCGCACGTGGCTATGCGGGATCGCCGGGTGCACCGGGAGATGGCACGGCCACACATGGCAATGCGGGAACGCTGAGGGACATAGTCGCACATGGCTTGTGCAGAGGCGACGGGTGCAGCAGAGATGCCGCCGGAAGGTGCCTGGGGGCGTCGGAGGTGTGCCTGGTGAGGAACCTGCAGGCAACAGAGGAGGTACCTGAGCCAATAGGCAGCTGGCACCACATCAAGAGGCTCCAACAAAAAATCAAAATCCGCATTAGCTGGAGGCGATTGCTGCTGAGAGAAGGGAAAGGAAGTCTCGTCAAACACCACATGTCGAGAGACGATGACTCGGTTGGATGAGAGATCAAGACAGCGGTATCCGTTATGATGAGCAGAATAGCCAAGAAAGACGCACAGGGTGGAGCAGGGGAGCAAGTTTGTGTGGCGCAGTAGCGGAAAGATTCAGGATAGCAAGTGCAACCGAAGACTCGTAAATGATCATAGGTAGGTGGGGCACCAAACAGAGCCATGTGCGGTGTGGAGGAGCTAAGCGTTTTTGTGGGCAAGATGTTGAGCAGATGGGTGGCAGTGTGCAAAGACTCAACCTAGTAAGAAGGTGACATACTGGCCTGAAAAAGAAGGGAGTGAACAACATTGTTGACACTCCGAATCATGTGCTCGGCCCGGCCGTTCTGGGGCGAGGTGTAGGGGCAGAACATGTGCAGGTGGACCCCATGTGTAAGAAAGAATGTGTGTGAGCTGGAGTTGTCAAACTCGTGACCATTGTTGCACTGAACAGCCTTCACAGTGGCGCCAAACTGAGTACGCACAAAGGAGGAAAAAGTTAGCCAAAGTCGCAAATGTGTCAGATTTGAGACGTAGAGGATACGTCCACAAATAGTGAGAGCAGTCATCAAGAATGAGCAAGTAATATTTGTATCCAGAAACACTGGGAATAGGAGATGTCCACAAATCACAGTGAATGAGATCAAAATTGCTAGATGCTCGAGAAACGGATGACTGAAAAGGAAGGCGAGTATGACGCCCTAACTGACACACATGACAAATGGGACTAATGTCTTTATTACAAAAAGGAATAGCCGAAGCGACTTTGGATAAAACTTCATGACCGGGATGACCGAGACGGCGATGCCACACGGATGAAGTGGAGACGGCAGCAAGGGACGTGGGCATCAGGAAACCACAGGGGGTAGAGTGGATCGGAGCTATTGCACCTGACGATCAGTCTCCAAGACGCTAGGTCCTTCATAGAACAGTCAGCGGGATCAAATTCAATGGAACAATTGTTATCGGAAGTAAACTGGCGAACAGAAATGAGGTTCTTAATAAGTTTAGGCGAAACTAAAACATTATTAAGAGACAAGGAACCTAGAAAATGAGCTACGCCAGTAGCCGTGACAGGAAGCAAGGAGCCGTCACTGACAACAATAGAGGAGGGAAAAGGATATTGCGGGTGAGCAGAATGTGAAAGGGTACCAACGTCGGAAGTCATGTGGGAGGTGGCACCTGAATCAAGATACCAGTTGTTCGCCTACGGCTGGTTGAGGGTCATGGTGCTGAACGTCAAGGTGAGGGACTACTGATCCTAGGAGGAAGGCAGACCTGTCATGGGGTTGTAGAAACCTCGGGGCACCTGTGGCGCCTGCTACGCCTGCTGCCCCAGAAGGGGCGCTTGGAGGCTCTGTAGCTGCGCCTGCTGCTGCTGCTGAGCGTATAGCGCCTGCTGCTGGGCGAGGAGAGCCTGTTGCGCCTGCTGGGCCGGCGGTGTAGGTGTAGCGGCTGGACGGAGAGGAGCGATGGCCTGCTGCCATGAGTCTGGGTACATCTGAATGGTACCAATCCACGGGTTCCAGAAGGAGGGCTAGGGGCCGCCCGTCTCCTGGGTAGCACCGGGGGCAGGTGCCTAGGCGCCAGAAGCCTTGCTGCTGCTACTGCCGCCCTAACGTGACTGGCCACCACGCCGGCCCCTGTCCCGCTTCTGCTTGGAGGGGTTGCCACCGGAGGACCCCCCTTGCCGCCCCCTTTGCTGCCCCCGAAGCTAGAACGGCCAGCAGACTGGTGGGGAGACACAAAGGGGCGAGAGGAGGATCCAGTGTTGACGCCGGTGAGGAGTGCCATGGATGGAGTCGAAGCAGGGGACGCCATCGTGAGCTCCTCAAGGAGCAGATAGTCGTGAGCCTCCAGGAAAGAGGGAAGAGGATGGGAGCGCCAGATGTCAGTGGCCGACGGCGGTGAACTTCTCGTTGAGCCCGCGGATGATGTTGAGGACGAGGGTGCGGTCGGAGACCATCTCGCCGAGATCACCGAGAACATCCGCCATACTCTTGAAACGCCGGTAGTAGTCCATGATGGACAAGTCACCCTAGACAAAGTTCCAGAACTAGGCATCGAGGTAGAGGGCCCGCGTCGCCCGGTTGCCGAGAAATCGTGTCTCAATGGCGAGCCAAGTGGCATGGGCGGTGGCACCGCGCTCCATGACTGACGTCGACGAGGTCGTTGGCAATGGTGCCGTAGAGCCAAGACCGGACGACGCAGTTCATGTTCCCCCAATCAGGAGAGGCCACAGCGGGAACGTCGTGAAGAACATGATCCTATAGCGCATACTTGCCAACCGTGAGGAGAAATTGCTCACGCCATCGTGTGTAGTTGCCGGTAGCGACATCGAGGACGATAGGGATGAGGTGCCGGATGTTCTGCACGGCGACGGCTTGGGCGTGCAAGTTGAGGACGGCAGCGGCCTCATGGAGCAGCATGGCCTGATGAGCGTCAGGTGCCTGATTGGAGACAACAGAGAGGTCGTCACGGGCGTCCTCCTCGTTGGAGTCGGGCGAGGCGCCCTTGCGCTCCTGTGCGGCGCGCGCCAGGGCCTCACGAATGCGAGCGTCGGTGGCGTCGCGTTCCTACGCAGCGGCAGCAGCCTTGGCCTCGGCCGTGACGACACGGGCGAGGGCGGCTGCGCGGGCCGCCTGGCGGCAGGCGTGTTGCTGAGCCGGCCATGGGTCACAGCGTGGGAGACGCGTGCGAGAGCAGCGCCGAGCAAGGCAGGCGCGCTAGGTGCGCTGGAGCAGCGCCGACGGCGCGCTAAGATGCGGAAGAAAATGAATCGGGAGTAACCCAGACTCGTGATACCATGAAAGCAATAAAGATTGTGTGGAATAGTAGATTGATTAGGGCATACAAGGTATACAAATATATAGGCAGCCCTTGGGAGAGGTTTATAGAAACAGAACCAATCAAAGGATAACCTGCCTATCCTAATCTATCTAGGCACGGCAGGAAGCCAGCCTGGGCCTGGCGCACAGTCGCAGGAGGCCCATACACATGCACACAGCACATACATATCTAACAGACAGAAAACATAATCAAGTTTGGAGACGAGTGCACCAAATTTGTCCAAGCAATGGCCACTATCTCTTTCAGGAAAAACACCATCACACAATTGAGAAATGAGCAAGGTACATGGATACAAGATCATGAAGGTAAAGCTAGAATCATATGGAACGCCTTCAGAAACCGAATGGGAGTGATAGAAGAACCAACAATATTATACAACTTAGCTTCTCTCTTCACCCAACACGAGGACCTAAGCTGCCTAGTGAAACCCTTCACCCTTGAAGAAATAGACAATATTGTTAGAAGAATGCCTGTTGATAAAGCCCCAGGGCTAGACGGTTTTAATGGGTTGTTCCTCAAGAAGTGTTAGCACATCATTAAGGAGGATTTTTATAGACTGTGTGATACTTTCTTCGGAGGGGATGTAAATTTGGAAAGTGTCAACAGTTCCTTCATCACCCTTGTGCCGAAGCATAACAGCCCTGAATCAGTTAACGACTTCAGGCCGATCTCGTTGCTCAACTCCAGTCTGAAACTATTGACCAAGATTCTTGCAGATAGGCTACAGCAAGTCATCCTCCAGCTCATTCATAGATATCAGTACGGCTTTATTAGATCAAGAACTATACAGGATTGCTTAGCTTGGTGCTTTGAATTCATCCACCAATGTCACCACTCAAGGAGGGAGATAGTGATTCTAAAGCTCGATTTCGAAAAGGCCTTCGATACGGTGGAGCACAACACTATATTGTCAGTGATGCAGCATATGGGTTTCTCAGACACTTGGATCCATTGGATTAGGCTGATCTTCTCCTCAGGCACGTCGGCAGTGCTACTCAATGGAGTCCCGGTGAAAAAATTTTGTTGCAAAAGAGGTGTACGACAGGTTGATCCTCTCTCCCCGTTGCTGTTTGTCTTAGCGGCAGACCTACTCCAAGCTATTATAAATAAACCAGCCTCCCTTGGTTTGTTGAGAAGACCAATCCTCAGCTATACACTTTTGATCTTAGAAGCGGATGCCATGCAGCTCTTCTTCTTAAAAGGCATACTCCGATCTTTCTCACAATCTACAGGGCTCAAGGTGAATTACCGAAAATCCTAGATTATCCCGATAAATGTGCTGCCTGAAAAGATGGAAGTTCTGGCGAACACCTTTGGCTGCCAAATTGTTTCCCTCCCCTTCACTTACTTGGGTCTCCCAATGGGAACCACAAAACCACGTTTTGAGGATCTTACTCAGGACATCTAGAGATGATCAAGTCTGCCATCACGCCAATCACCACCTACGCTTCCTATGTAATTAAGTTGCCTAAAAGGGTCATTGACAACATTGACTGAGCTAGAAAGCAGTGCGTTTGGCGAGACAATTCAAATCAGCAAAGGGGAGGCAACTTGGTAGCATGACCAGTAGTCACTGCGCCCAAAGACAAAGGATGCCTTGGTGTGCTAAATTTACGTCTACAAAGTGATGCATTGCTTCTCAAACACTTGGACAAGTTTTATAATAGGAGAGACATACCCTGGGTCCAACTCATATGGTGGAAATATTATCAAGAAAAGGTTCCCCATGCAGCTAGGGAAATCGGATCTTTCTGGTGGAAAGATATCCTCATACTAAGCAACCTTTTTCGACGGATAGCCCGCTGCACTATTGGAGATGGATCCACTGTCCTTTTCTGGGATGACATCTGGACGGGCCATCCACTATCTGAGTAGTACCCAAGGCTGCTCTCTTTTTCCAAGGATTCTAGGATTTCAGTCAAGGATGTAATGAATGCTAAAGATTTTGAGGACCTCTTTTATCTCCCGCTATCTCAGGCAGCCTTTGTTGAATTCGAAGACCTTCAGGAACACTTGATCGGTTTGCTAGGGCCTCAATCTGAGGATGATGTCTGGAGCTACATTTGGGGCAATGGCGCCTACACATCCCAACGACCGTATAAGCTAGTATTTGCCAACACTGATGCTCACCCAGCCTTTGGATGGATTTGGAAGGCCAAGTGCACACCAAGAATAAAATTCTTTGCTTGGCTGGTACTAGTGGATAGACTGAACGCTAAAGACATGCTCAGAAGATGTCACTGCAATACCCAAGATGATGATCTCTGTGTCCTTTGTTCACAAGGGACAGTAGAGGATATACATCACCTGTTCTTCACCTACACCTTTGCTAGAAGGTGCTGGCAAGCCCTAAATATTCAGTGGAATGAACAGCTTGGCCTACTGCCCCGCCTGACACAAGCAAGAGCAAATTCAAACATGCCGTTCTTCGTGGACTTGGTAATGATAGCCTCTTGGGAAATTTGGAAGATGAGGAATGGAAAGATCTTCCACGGCAAGAACCCCAGCTTTAATACCTGGCTCGTAAACTTTAAAAACCAATGTACAGTTGCTTAGATTTAGAGGAGGCCTACTGTCTTCCTTTTGCGCTTGGTTAGATGCCTTCAGTTAATCCCACGGTCTTTTCGGTAAAAAAAAATGATGGACCACGATTGACCACGATCCGAGTGGCATATCAGTCACTTCTCTCATGGTCGGCGTTAGGTTGTCCCCAGCAGCTGCAGCTTTAGAAAAAAAAAAGCTCTTGCGTCACTGCCCTTTCTTGGGTCTTATCTGTATCTCGGCCGTGAGAAACTGAGAACCAAACCAATTATGTTTCCTTTGAACAAACCTCAAAGGCCATCAGAGGATTATTCTAGTACCAAATCCATGACGAGACGAGGTCATCTCTCTCTCTCTCTCTCAAAACATGCACATGGATAAATATCACTTTATTGCTACTCTCTCCGTCCAAAAGAAGAACAGAATGTAATGCTAGCATAATATCAAATTAAAGCATCTTAAGTGTAACTAAAATTATATATTAAAAATATCTATTTATAAAATCAAATAAGTATCATTAGATTTGTCAAGAGATATATTTTCTATAGCTAGTATACCCATCTGGTGTTATAAATATCAATATTTTAACCTATATATCTGGTAAAATTTTAGGCACTTCAACCAAAAATGCACCTAGTATTGTATTCTTTTTAGGACGGATGTAGTATTTCACAATGGCCACATTTGAGTACTACTAGCAGGTGTACTCCCTCTAATGGAGACGGGGATCCCGATCTTCCGTCAGGTGATGGTAACTATCGTTGTGGCGGAGAATGACACACCGATCCGGCTTCAGATCGAAAGATCGAACCCTGCAATCTTAGCACCACAGCTCCTCTGGTTATCAACCAAGTCACGGACCAGGTTGACCTCATCAAGAAGGCTAATCCCTGCCTGCGCAACGAAGAACACAAGCAAGAACAAGAAAGAACGCAACCAAATTGCAGATGAAAGATTAATCTCACGAGTTGGGGTCTCACAAACCGAAGAACGGCGAAACTGTTTCTTGACAGAATAATCTAAGCAAAACCCAAACCCTAAAGTAGGTGGTGGCTCCTGATTATATAGCCTAAGGGACGTCCAAGGATCCCTCTTCACGTCCTAAAGGTGTCCCAACAGGTTACAAGGCCCAACAACCCAAAAGAAGGTGTCGCAGCACCCTGGCAGATTCTGGACGCTAACTTGTTTCGATGATTCCCGTTGATTCCGAAGAGCTTTTGACGTGAAACCACTTGGATTGGCTTCCTTATCAAATTATCTTTCCATCCATATGTGGATCATCGAAAACGGAGTTCGGATGCGTCCTAGGCGTCCGTTTTATTGCAGACTGGTCCTGATGGCCGAGGCAGACTCGAACTCGGATTGGACTGGGCCTCTGGCTTGGCTTGGACGTCCTTGCTGGCCTCCTAAGGTGGTGGCCAAGGAGGAGGACTTCCAAGGCCATCTCTTAGGTGTTCTCCATCTTCTTGGGGCGTGCTCCAACTTAGGCCTGGGTCCCAAGGATGTCTAACAAGCCCATGACGACAATGTAGCTCCCGCCAGAAATAGCGACAGAATATATTGGTGATTTGGAGCCCTTGCCGATGTGATATTGAGATGGAACCAGATCTATTTGAAAGCTTATCAAACAAGCTTTCCATCAAGTGCTCATTGACCTCGATCGCACTCCGGATGGATGAGTTATGGCCTTCCCAATGAGGCACTGTCGGGCTGCCAACGAACCGAAAGTTCAACTTTGATGAACTTCCATTATGAAACACATTTGAACCTACCATCAAATAGTGACATGTACATGTGGAACCAAGTGAATTATAACCAAAGCCACTATGCAAATGTAGGAATGAGCGCACCTTATAATCATTGTTCGTATCCGAAGGTGCCATGTCCTTATCATCCTCCCCTTCTTGACAACAAACCGTCCTCGGTTTGGGATTAGATGAAGAAAACATTGTTGGTAGTAGCCAACATTGCTCCCCTTCTTGAAATTTAACATGTTTCTTTATAACAAATCTAGAGGAACTCGACATGACAAGATTATAGCAATTGCAATCCTTTGGTTGATCATACTTTTGCACAATATAAGGAGATTTCAGATTTGAACAAATATAGACACGATACACCATATACTCTCTTTTACAATTATATTTTCCAATAAAATGATATGTATGTCTAGAGAACCATGGCAAATCAGCATATGCATAAAGTTTCTCCTCTAAAGAACTAAGATTACACGGAACATCAAATTCAATGTAACCCAAAGTATTTGAAGAATACAATAATTTCTTTTCATCTTTTTCGATAGCAATGGGAAGCAATTTTTTATGTTCAGCATAAGTAATTGGTTCCAAAACATGTAAAACTAAAGCATCTTCAACCAATTCATCTTTGTCACAAGGAACATCAAGCAAATTATCATGGGACAAAGATAAATCAAGAGAGGGTTCCACTAACAATTGCTCTATGACAGCATGGTTTGTGGAAAAATTTAGTACATTAAGACAATTTTCACCTTCCGTGAGTGTAGGACCATGGGCATTACCTGTGTTCTCAGCAGGAGTAATAGGTGCATGGTGAAGTGATGGTTCTAAATTTGCATATGAGGTTGTGAGCTCCTCATTTTCTTCCACATCATCCTCTCGCTTATGTACATTATTCTGCAGAAGGTTAGTCATAGCAAGAGGAATAACAACAGACTCTTCCTCTAAATGGTGCACCTCAGCATACAAAGTCAAAACAGGAGGTAGATTAATAAAGGTTTCTCGCATAAGGAGTTTCATATCATTCCAAGTTTGAGGTTTATTAGAAGGATCTAAAGACTCCCACCAAGATAAAGCAGAATGTCGCAAAACACTAACTGCATTTTTTACCTTCCTCCTTGGACACATAAGGCGAGTAGCAAATATGTTATCGATAGCAATTTCCCACTCCATGTACTCATCAGCACCTATACCATCATAAGTCGGTGGATACGAACAACCTGTCATTGTAAACACAAAAACAAGGAACAAACGGTGAACGTTATCTCTACCAAATAACTACGTGGTTGCAATGGTGTCACTTTTCATAGCAAGTGGAAACGTCTTACCAAGCTCTTACAAAATTCTTACCAACGCAAGCAGTGGCGGTACAACTGGCGACTGGTTCATGATACCTATGAGGCAGTGGTACCGAGATTGCAAAGCCCTTTTTCTATACTGATCTGAAGAATTTGTGGAGCATGGAAGGCAAACAAAGAGTAATATGTATATCTGGCACACAAGTCAGTAACAGACAGCAATATTGAATAAATGTCCAGAGCACTTGTCCTAGTTGCTGGCCTATACGTGTTCCTATCACCAGTTGTGATAAACAAGAGAGGAAACAAGGATGAAAGGAAACAAGTATTAAAGGTAGCAACGGATATGAACAAGGCAAAAGGTACCACAAACAATAGAGCTATTGAGTGTTCCTTATGTGCTCCTTTTCGATATCTTCTATTCTCTTTTACTATTTTTTTCTTTTATTTTTTTGTCCAATCTTTTTTTTCTTGCTTTTGCTCTTTTGATTTTTTTTTTCTCAGCAAGGAGCACACAAGAATAAACCACAAAAAAATTTGAGCTCAATTGAATAAAAGATGTGGCCTATAGAAAATTAGGACTGTGCTCTAAAAAGCATACCAAAACTTGTGGGCTCAGAAATTCAATTTTCCTAATCGAATTTCGCAAATCTAATTTTTGCGAACCCAGCTATGCTGGGATGAAATAGATCTAAAATTTTCTGGCGTTCTCCGTAGATATAAAATTTGTTCCATTTCGAGTTCGGATGCAAAAGTTATGACTGTTTTAAGGAAGCTGCTCGAATCAGGGATTTAGTGGACACAAGATGCAAACCGATGCTGATACGGAATAGCGGCGGGTGAAGGGATCAACACAAACTAGAAAAGAACACAATCTAAACTAGCAGCAAGACTTTGACCTAGGACACAAACTCAACAAAGCGGACTCTGAAACTGAAATATGCAAAGGCTATGACGCGGAAGGTTCTAGGACAGGAAAAACGAGTATGGCACTGGACTATGGGATGAATGCGAAACACTCAAGCGAGGGAATAAATGTGAACCTGACGGTATACCTTAGCTCTGATTACCACTTAATGGAGACGGGGATCCCGATCTTCCGTCAGGTTATGGTAACTATCGTTGTGGCGGAGAATGACACACCGATCCGGCTTCAGATCGAAAGATCGAACCCTTCAATCTTAGCACCACAGCTCCTCTGGTTATCAACCAAGTCACGGACCAGGTTGACCTCACCAAGAAGGCTAATCCCTGCCTGCGCAACGAAGAACACAAGCAAGAACAAGAAAGAACGCAACCAAATTGCAGATGAAAGATTAATCTCACGAGTTGGGGTCTCACAAACCGAAGAACGGCAAAACTGTTTCTTGACAGAATAATCTAAGCAAAACCCAAACCCTAAAGTAGGTGGTGGCTCCTGATTATATAGCCTAAGGGACGTCCAAGGATCCCTCTTCACGTCCTAAAGGTGTCCCAACACGTTACAAGGCCCAACAACCCAAAAGAAGGTGTCGCAGCACCCTGGCAGATTCTGGACGCTAACTTGTTTCGACGATTCCTGTTGATTCCGAAGAGCTTTTGACGTGAAACCACTTGGATTGGCTTCCTTATCAAATTATCTTTCCATCCATATGTGGATCATCGAAAACGGAGTTCGGATGCGTCCTGGGCGTCCGTTTTATTGCAGACTGGTCCTGATGGCCGAGGCAGACTCGAACTCGGATTGGACTGGGCCTCTGGCTTGGCTTGGACGTCCTTGCTGGCCTCCTAAGGTGGTGGCCAAGGAGGAGGACTTCCAAGGCCATCTCTTAGGTGTTCTCCATCTTCTTGGGGCGTGCTCCAACTTAGGCCTGGGTCCCAAGGATGTCTAACAAGCCCATGACGACAGTGTAGCTCCCGCCAGAAATAGCGACAGAATATATTGGTGATTTGGAGCCCTTGCCGATGTGATATTGAGATGGAACCGGATCTATTTGAAAGCTTATCAAACAAGCTTTCCATCAAGTGCTCATTGACCTCGATCGCACTCCGGATGGATGAGTTATGGCCTTCCCAATGAGGCACTGTCGGGCTGCCGACGAACCGAAAGTTCAACTTTGATGAACTTCCATTATGAAACACATTTGAACCTACCATCAAATAGTGACATGTACATGTGGAACCAAGTGAATTATAACCAAAGCCACTATGCAAATGTAAGAATGAGCGCACCTTATAATCATTGTTCGTATCCGAAGGTGCCATGTCCTTATCACCCTCCGCCCCCTAAAAAATAAAAATCAAACAATTTCAAAAAATATATTAAATATACTAATATTTATGATGTTTAATACATATCATTAGATTAATCATAAGAACATATTTTATAATAATAAATCTATTTTAAGATATAAATTTTAATACTATCTTCTAATCTAGTTAAAATTGAAATTGTCTGACTTCTCAAGAAGCGAGATTTTCATTTTTATTGCAACGGATGGAATAAATAAGGTTCACACTGTTATATCTAAGTTGCCAACGTGTTACACGCACATGGTTTTAACGAGAACCAGATCTTGAGAGTGTACCTTGCCCTGCTATATCTATACTAGGAGTGTGTGCATGGGGATTACTATTTGACAAGTGACAAGAGCCAGCGTGTTGCGGCTTGTCGTCTAGCACTAGCTGGTAGCAGCATGTGGAACAGACAAGGGCGATGACACCGATGTTTTGTCAGATAAAACGTATTTCCTCCATTTAAGTTACTCCGTCCCAAAAAAAAAACAAAAAATTCAAGTATCCAACTATGGTAGCCGTGACTATTAAAGTTGTTCAAATTTGACCAAATTTACAGCGAATAGTATTCACATATTTGTCTTGAAATCGATTTACTACCAAAGAATATTTCCTAACGAATCTAATAATATTTATTTTGTATCATAAATATTATTATTTTTTATATAAATTTGGTCAAACTCAAAAACATTTGGTTTCTTGAAATGTGAAAATCGCATTCTTTTGTGGACGGATGCAGCACTCACTCTATCAAAAAAAAGAGAAAGAAATTGTCACTTCAGGATGAATGAAACAATCCTAAGTCTAACTCTCTCTCTCTCTCTCTCTCTCTCTCTCTCTCTCTCTCTCTATATATATATATATATATATATATATATATATATATATATATATATATATATATATATATATATATATACACACACACACTAATGCTTATGTTACGTAATAAGTGAACATATTTTCATCGTGAACTTATCTGAAGATATAAATATTGATGCTATTTTTCTATAAATCTAGTTAAATTAGAATTGTTTGACTTATCGGGGATGTGTGAATCTCATTCTTTTGGGACAGAAGAAGTATATTTTATGATTGATATTGGTCAAACATACGTTTTTTTGGTTTGAACCATCAATATATAATAAAGAATTAAAAAATTACAATGTAAAATTGGTGTTGAAAATAAGATTTGGTAGGAAGAATATATACTTTTATAAGATACACATAATCCTTTTTTCTTATTTCACATTTACAAAAAAAACCAGTGATTAATTTCATTTAGAAAAAGGGCTTCCTCGGAAATGCTAGGTACGCATAAACTGAGAAGACTAATATCATTTTTCTTCTTCTACTAGATTTACTCTTCGATCATAGCAAATTAATAAAAGTCGTTTTGTGCATCGACACAGTATATGAGATAGAACTTATTTACATGATTTTCTTTTAAAACATGGTATATATTCCTCAAAATATTAGCTAATTACTTTCATGGAAATTACAGTTACATCCAGTTGGAACCAAAATTCCCTTCAAAATTATTAGTTTGTCATAAATCTCTTGTAAATAAACCTTTCAGTATATATACATCAACATTGTTATAATTAGAAGATGGCATGTTTGTTGCGCGCAGTTGCAAAATGAAACCAAACATGCCCTAAAGATTGTAAGAATCCACATCCTAAATTGTTACAATTCAACAATCTATTTCTCCATAAACATGCATAATGTAATTTATTATAATCTATAAGCTAAAACAAGCAGAGCTTTAGATTATTCATGATCATGTTTGCCTTGTGGACCATGCGATTCATCTAGTGAAATTTAAAACTACTCCCAAAAAGAAAACTTGGTGTTTTAGGATTTTTATTTAGGACAGATTAGTGTTCAACGATGCTAATTAAGGAATAAACCCCTCACCAAGAGGAATGCATGGAGGCATATGTGCATCGATCGCACTGTATATCTAAGTTGCCAACGTGTTACACGCACATGTTTTTAACAAAAACCAGACCTCGAGAGAGAGAGAGTGTGTGTGTGGTGGAGAGGTTGACTGAAACTGATAGATAACCGAAGGACGAAGGACACAAGCACGAGGCACCACAGGACAGACACAAGTGACCGCGTAGACAGCCCTAGCTAAAGCTAAACCACAAAAAAGACAAAAAAAATGTATTGTTCCTTGGAATCTGCTATTAACAAAGAATGCCTTTGTAGTATAATATGTTCAGAGATACGGGCAATCAGCACCAACAACCCTACCTTGTTTGGTTGCTTGTTTACTTTACGGAATACTTCGACCTCATGTACCTTGCCCTACTATTTCTATCAGATCAGCGACAAGAGCCAGCAGCGTGTTGTGGTTTGTCGTCAGATAGAGGCATGTGGAAGAGACAAAGACGATGACACCGATGTTTAGTCAGACAACACGTATTTCCTCCATTAAGTTCTTTTATTTATTCTTTCTGTCAGTTGACGTCTCTCTTTATACACACATACACATACACATACACATACATATACTCCCTCTGTCTCGTAATAGTAGACATTTTAAGATCTACGAGAGAGATACCGATGCTCAAGGTAAATAACCTTAGTACCCCTAGAGACAGAGATATATAAAAATGTATTGAAAAAAAGAAAAAGGTGTATTGGAAAAAAGAGAAAGATGCATTGAGAAGTGTGAATGATAACTATTTTGAGACAATTAAAATTTGAACGCTATAAGGTCAAGCTTTTGGGACGGATGGAGTACGTATACACATATAATATAAAGAATTAGAAAGATGACAATGTAAAATTGGTGTTGGAAGATTCATCAAGAAGATTATATACTTTCATAAGATACATGGTCTTTTTTTTCTTATTTTGAAAATCACGTTGGCAAAAAAGACTGATTAATTTCATTTATAAAAATGGCATCCTCGGAAATGCTAGGCATGCATGAACTGAGAACCAAATGTTTTTTCGTCTTCTAGATTTACTCTCAGATCACAAATTGATATAAGTAATTTTTCTATCGACATGATATACAAGATAGAGCTTTGACAGGATTTTCTTTGAAAACATGGTAGTATTATTCCTAATAAAATTCCTAATAAAACATGGTAGCAAGCACAGAGAATGAGAAAAAACGGGGCGAAGGTCCTGGCCACCACCTCTGTATCGCGCTCGATCGCCCAAGCAAAGGACAACGGTGCGCGAGCTTGGGACTAGACGAGATATGTAAACTACCACGACGGGCTCAAGCCACCGCACAAACAATCAAGAAAGTGAACCTGTCTTGTATTCCATAAACCGTCGAGAAACATTCTTACAGGACACCAACTTGAAATAAAATCCTAACTATTGTGGCGGAGGTCCGCGCCAAGCAAGCGCGCGAGTAAACCCAGCGCGCTCGTCGTCTATGTCAAACCTAACTGACTCAAAAACGTCGCGCGCAACGCTGCGGGGAAAGGCCGAACGCCAATACTCCCAAAGCTCTCCGCTCACGTAAATACCGTCGTTGTAGAGAGTCAAAGGAGCAACATCTTGCGCAGGCTCCTGATTCGGAACCTGCGCAAGGTTAAAATTTTCCACAAAACCATTTAGAACAAAATAAACTTTATTCACAAAAGTCCAGCTGGACTGCAAGATACACGCTAGAGCAACTAAATGCTACAAAGAGCCTAGACCTCCGGTGCATCAGCCGCAGCGGAAGTCTCTAGGGCGGAGCTCGCATCAGCTGTGGGCGGGCATGGCGCTTGCGGCCTCCGACCACCGCCACCGCCGATCGTAGATACCGCCGGAGCGCCACCGGCGGTGGAGGCACCAACCGCAGTTGCCGAGCACGGAACCGACGGAGGCCTGCCCGCAAGACCCTTTTGCGCATCCTACAACATAGGCTAGAATATCAGGGGCAAAAGCAACGAAAGCCTCCGCAGCATAAAAAAAACAAAAAAATGGCAACAAAGACTATAAATACCTTCGCCCTCTTGTCCTCCGCCAGTTTCCGGGCAGCAGATCTCCCAAATGGAGCCCAAAAGTGCCCGATGAAATTTCTCAAGGTTTTTCGCAAACCAAGAGAGGTCTCACCGAGCTCCTCCGGACCGGGCAGTGCCCCCTCCAGAATACTTTCGGTATGCGTACACCCGCCGTGTGCCAAAAGTTTGGCATAGTTCGCCACTCCCGCTAGCGCCCCGTAGTCCGTGCAACCGTTGATCAGACCGGGGAGCTTCGCAAGGTGACGTTTTAGCCCGGAGGCGAGGGCATACACGCTGTCTTCCTCCGGAGGAGCGGAGGTTTCGCCTCCAAGTTCGGCGACGGTGGCCCGGTAGTGACCAACGGTTGCAGCAAGGACTCCTTTGACCGAGTCCAAACGCCTCGTCGTCAGAGAAAGCTGCTCCCTCACCGCTGCTGCGGATTCCTTCTCGGAGGCAAGCTCTCGCCGGAGACCCTCGGTCAGCTCATTCGCCCTACGGGCCTTGGCGAGATTGGCCCTCAAGCCATCCTTTTCTCGCTCCTTCTCCATCAGAGACAGGCGGAGAGCCATGAGAGAGTCCGATAGACCCCCTTTTTCACCTTCCAGGCGCTCGATTTCCGCCTTGAGCGCTTCGATCACGGCGTCACGGTTGGAGACCTCGCGGGTACAACGCTCTTCCATAACAACACCCGTGTGATACCCCTGCGACCAGAAACAAAAACCCAAAGCGATCAGCGACAAAGTCAAGAACAAGTCTAGAAGCGAGCATACACCAAAAAATAATAAAAGACGGAAAGGGGCAAAACCACCGGAGACGCACCAGGCTCTGGTGTTCCAGGTGAACGCAGAGAAGCTAGAAGAAATCCATATCCCTCAGACGCTGTTTGAAGTGATCTGTTCAAAGAAGAACAAACAAACATGAAACGGTGAGGTGAGAAAAGCAAATCTCATGTTAAACGCACTAACAGCCAAAGACCACCTCCGACGTCTCCAAGAACGACAAGATAACACTCCTCCCAACCTGAGATAGAAGTGTCAGAGGAGCCTACTTAAAAACAACAACAACAACAACAATAGCTTAGGTCAGAGGGTAGATCACAAACAGGCCAGATGACGATCAAAATAAAAACATTTTATACTTACTCGGACCCAGCGCCGTCAGCCCCGGTTGCCCCGGACCAAACCTAGCGCTCGCAGCGGCTGCTTGCTCCTCTGGGGTGAGAAGTCCAGCCATGACATCACCTACAAAGCAGCAGATGCACAGCATTGGCACTTAGCTCAACACACAAAGGAATGAACTGGGCGAAGACAATAAACACAAGGATGTGCACCGAACAGACTTACTCATAAAAAGCCCAGGCAGGGTAGCTTGCCGCGCCCTCTGAGCAGAAGTCTCTGCCGTATCATGTGGCGAAGGCCCAAAGGGCCGGACTTCCTCAACCAGCAGCCCGGTGGGCGGAGGACTCGAAGAAGGCCGAGCCGCCGGAGCCTCCTCAGCGAGAGCGGCCTCCAGCAGCCCGACGTCGGCCACAGGCATGGGCGAAGGCGCAACAGTGGCAGGGGATGAAGGAGCATGCCGTGGGATGGCCTCCGTGTCCTCTTCAGAGCTTGAGCACAGCCCTCCAAGAACGTCAGGCATAGGCTCGACGGCGCTATCTTCCGGCTATTCACCGACGCTCGTAGCACCATCCGAGGAGCGCGTCGGGGCAACGCCGGTCTCCGGACGCCCGGCACCACTCACAGCTCCGCTCTTCGGGCACACCAGAGCTACGAAGAGCCGTGATCCCCTCCGCTCACAACTCGAGCATCCGTTGACGAGACGGAGGAGCTCTCAACGTCTTCGCTGCCAGCGGAGGCAGCGCCCGCACTACCAGCAGAAGGCAAGGCCGGCGCGATCAATGGAGCCCCGCTCTTCTTCTTCTTTTTTGCAGGCGCCCGAGAGCCGATGGCGCCCTTCCTCTTCTTAGACTCGGCCTCCGTCGTAACATTCTTTGCGTAGGCCTTCTTCTTCTTCTTCTCAATCGAGGCCAGGACCTCAGCAGGAACCTCGCGCTCCCGATAGACGATCCCGACCTCAAAAACTCGATTGAGCCACGACATGGTGCCTGCCATGGCCATCCGAGACGTGTACTCACGCTCGGAAATCTTGCCAACCAACCCTATGGCGGCCTCCTCAACTTCGGAGATGAAACCGTCCTCCGTCACCCCCTCCCCCAAGGACCGACAGAAGCGGGGGAACGGAATCCCGGCCTCCGGCCCGAAGACGGGAACCTTGACCTGTTCCAGCTGAAAGGCTGGGCTGTTTTTGCCCAAGGGCCAGTAGTTGGAGGCCATGATCTCCTCCACCAGATCACGGCCACCAGAGTAGCGGCACGCTGCCGAAAAAGCCTAATCACAAGCCTCCCTCGTCGGAGACACCTCCTCCGGTGGATCCACGCGCGTGTGTGGTGCCATCTCCTCCATCCGAGAAGCTAATGGATACTCCGAGAGCTCCTCGCCATCCTTAGTTGTGCTGCGGACCTCGTAGGTCTTCACGTAGAACCATTGCTCGAGCCAGCCGCGGTCCCACTTGCCCTTCTGGCAAAAAGAGATCTCTAGGCGGTCCACGCCTTGGTTCCTCTTAGACATGAAAGTGCAACTACTGTACTGGTAGGTCACCTCCACCTCCTTGCCATCTCGCACCTCCTTCTTCTTCGGCTGCTTCTACAGTTCGTAGTACGTGCAAAAGGTATCCACATCCGGCTCAGCACCGTAAGAGATGCACGCCCAGCAGAATTTGCTAAGCGTCAGGAAAGCAGTGGAAGTCAGATGATGGAGCTGGACATTGAAGGTCTCCAGCACCCAGCGAAGGAAGGAAATGTAAGGAAGGCGGAGGCCGCACGTGAAGAAGTCCCGAAAGACCACCGCATACCCTTCCTCCGGTTCCGGAACAGTCTAACCCGACGGAGGGATTTTTACCCTGGAAGAAGGAAAACATGACTCCTTCAACATCTCCGCGATTGCCTCCTCAGTAATAGAGGAGGGGCCAAAGTCCCAAGACTTTATCGCCATGTCTCCGGAGTCCGCGGCGATCAGGTCTCCGATGGACGCGGAGACACTCCCCAAATCCTCCTCCACTAGTTTTTCAAACTCCAACGTGGAGGTAGAGGCAAGCATGCACACCTCAAAGCACGCACCCTAGCCGACGGCCCTAACGCCGAGAAGGTGGCGGTAAGGTCTGGAGAAGGCGGGCCGGCGAGTTTGGGCGGAGGCGGAAAGGAAAGCCACCGCGATAGCAACCTAAGCGCGAGACGCAAGCAGAGAGATGGAATGCGCGAGGGCAGCGAAAGGCGAAAGAGAAGAGAACAGAGAGCGATTTCTCGAATGCAGTGAAAGCGAATGAGCGATGCAGGGGGGACCCCGCCACCAACAGCACCCTTATATAGGTAGTGGGCAGGCGGTCCGGTTCCCGCCACACAACGGTCACCTCTGGAAGAATCGCCTGCCGCACAACGGTCGCCTCCGAAAAAGTCGCAAGATGCACAACGGCTATATTTGCAGCCAAACGGCTACTTTGACAAGACCAACGGCCACGCCAGAGCGGGCCAGGGGGGAACCGGCGGAGATCGGTCGAAGACATGACCAACGGCCGCGCCAGAGCGGGCCACGGGGAACCGGCGGAGATCGGTCGGAGACGCGACTATGCGCAGTCTCTGCCCCCGCGGACGTCCTTGCTTAGGGCGTTTTGAGCTCACGGCGCGCTCAGGTGGACCGCGTCAAAAGGGGGGAACTGTTGTAACATGGCCACTGCGAGCGGTGGAGACTTGCGCTGTCAGCAGGTTACGTAGGCAACTCCGACCTGCTACCAAAATGGAAGTTGTGCTCCCACGCCTCCAAACCCAGGAAAGAGAATGGTTGGTTAGATCAGGCTTGCAGGCAGCGGGCGATGGCCCTGATGCGGTCTCCGCCTAGCCTTCTCGCAGGCGTCTCCGGCCGACGGGGCGGAGGCCGCTCCACCAGGAGACTAATTAAATACCAACATTGTTTGGGTATGTGCAGGTAACCAGGCGAGGGCGCTCGTGGACTGCGCGGGTGCTCCAGCGTGGTCTCCGCCCGTCGGGGCAGAGACCCAGGCAGGAGATCGGCGATCCTGGGATGCCGGAGGTCTACGGCTTTGGCACTCCCAGAGGCGGAGGCCCGAAGGCTCATCGTCAGATCCTGAGGCCGGACAGAGCGGAAACCCACGGCGGAGGCCTTAAAGCCCATCGCCGAGTCTTGAGGCTCGATGGGCCGGTTGATCATGCAGGCCCAGTACCAGATGGCGGCATGGCAAGATTACCCCCAAGACGGAAGGCGAGTAGAGGAATATCCCAAGAATGTACTGTAGCAGTTGAGGGATACTACTGTAAACTCTGTGAATATGGTAGTTGAGCCCTATAAATAAGGGACACTTGTAACAGTAAATGGTTGGTTGGTGGACGAATTAATGAAACCATAGCTTTCCGTGCCATTCCCCTACTCACCACTCTCCCCCCAAACGTTCTTATCCCAAGCCTCCGCCCAAGGGCGACGTCCAACGGGCGGAGGCCTCGGTCTCTCCCACATTGCTTGAAACTGCTAGTTTCAACATGCCAGTCTACCGGATGTTTTTAAAAAGACATTGTTATATATAATTAGAAGATGGCATGTCCATTGTAGTTGCAAAATGAAACCAAACATGCCTTACTGATTGTAAGAAACCACGCATCCTAAATTGTGACAGTCCAACAATCTTTTTCCCCATTTCTCCATCAACATGCATATTGTAATTTATTTATTTTAATCTGTAAGCTAAAACAAACAAAGCTTAGAATAATTCATGACATGTTTGATGTTTGCAACTCTTGTTGAGGTGGTCTCAACTTTTGTTGAGCTGTTAGTTAGAGTTAAACTCTTGCCGTTTGAGGTAGTTGGCATGTCTCTAAGCACTATATTGTAAGCTGGTATCCCCAGCATCGGATCAGGGTGTTCGATACGCTTTCTAATAAAGCTGGAAGAATGCCTTTGTTTTAAAAATGTTTGATGTTTGCCTTGTGGACCATGCGATTCATCTAGTGAAATTAAATAATTAAGTACCAGTGATTTTTATAAATATTGGTTGAGTGTACAACTTATGGAGTTATTATGGTGAGATTACAAGCAATAGAACTTCCTTTTTCTAATAAAAATATATACGTATATTATTGCAAAAATGAAACAATGTTAGTGACAAATTCAAAGTGTGTTTTTGTTGTATCTATTACTTACGTATAAAGAGAACGCACCCACGGAATACTTGCTTTGTTCCTTGAGCAACTGGATCTCATGGGTTGATTTCGCGTGAGCCTTTTTATCTCATCTCTTGTCTTGGACGCCGTACGGGCCTCGATGGCCACGCTTATGTTTGTTAATACAATTGCATCGTTCAAGTCACAAATAAATAATCTAGTTAACGACGCTTTAGATAGGAGTACTTTACATAATATAAAACAAATAAACCAAATAAAAAAAAACACCTTTGTTTTGTTGACCAGGATTTGACTTTTGTGGCGTGTTGGATTATTATTAGTCGCTGCTTTCTACAGGTGTTCACATATGCGAAATGTAAGGCTTGGTTGAATGGTCACTGATGATTGGCTAGCGCTATCTGAAGACACCAAAAGATACATATATAAAAAAAGCTCGTATTTAAGTTGTGGATTATTTGGGATAACACGATGATTTCATTTAGAAAAAGGGCTTCCTCGGAAATGCTAGGTACGCATAAACTGAGAAGACTAATATCATTTTTTTTCTTCTACTAGATTTACTCTTCGATCATAGCAAATTAATAAAAGTCGTTTTGTGCATTGACACAGTATATGAGATAGAACTTATTTACATGATTTTCTTTTAAAACATGGTATATATTCCTCAAAATATTAGCTAATTACTTTCATGGAAATTACAGTTACATCCAGTTGGAACCAAAATTCCCTTCAAAATTATTAGTTTGTCATAAATCTCTTGTAAATAAACCTTTCAGTATATATACATCAACATTGTTATAATTAGAAGATGGCATGTTTGTTGCGCGCAGTTGCAAAATGAAACCAAACATGCCCTAAAGATTGTAAGAATCCACATCCTAAATTGTTACAATTCAACAATCTATTTCTCCATACATGCATAATGTAATTTATTATAATCTATAAGCTAAAACAAGCAGAGCTTTAGATTATTCATGATCATGTTTGCCTTGTGGACCATGCGATTCATCTAGTGAAATTTAAAACTACTCCCAAAAAGAAAACTTGGTGTTTTAGGATTTTTATTTAGGACAGATTAGTGTTCAACGATGCTAATTAAGGAATAAACCCCTCACCAAGAGGAATGCATGGAGGCATATGTGCATCGATCGCACTGTATATCTAAGTTGCCAACGTGTTACACGCACATGTTTTTAACAAAAACCAGACCGAGAGAGAGAGAGAGTGTGTGTGTGGTGGAGAGGTTGACTGAAACTGATAGATAACCGAAGGACGAAGGACACATGCACGAGGCACCACAGGACAGACACAAGTGACCGCGTAGACAGCCCTAGCTAAAGCTAAACCACAAAAAAGACAAAAAACATGTATTGTTCCTTGGAATCTGCTATTAACAAAGAATGCCTTTGTAGTATAATATGTTCAGAGATACGGGCAATCAGCACCAACAACCCTACCTTGTTTGGTTGCTTGTTTTACTTTACGGAATACTTCGACCTCATGTACCTTGCCCTACTATTTATATCAGATCAGCGACAAGAGCCAGCAGCGTGTTGCGGTTTGTTGTCAGATAGAGGCATGTGGAAGAGACAAGGACGATGACACCGATGTTTAGTCAGACAACACGTATTTCCTCCATTAAGTTCTTTTATTTATTATTTCTGTCAGTTGATGTCTCTCTTTATACACACGTACATATACTCCCTCTGTCTCGTAATAGTAGACATTTTAAGATCTACGAGAGAGATACCGATGTTTAAGGTAAATAACCTTAGTACCCCTAGAGATAGAGATAAAAATGTATTGAAAAAAAGAAAAAGGTGTATTGGAAAAAAGAGAAAGATGCATTGAGAAGTGCGAATGATAACTATTTTGAGACAATTAAAATTTGAACGCTATAAGGTCAAGCTTTTGGGACGGATGGAGTACGTATACACATATAATATAAAGAATTAGAAAGATGACAATGTAAAATTGGTGTTGGAAGATTCATCAGGAAGATTATATACTTTTATAAGATACATGGTCTTTTTTTCTTATTTTGAAAATCACGTTGGCAAAAAAGACTGATTAATTTCATTTATAAAAATGGCATCCTCGGAAATGCTAGGCATGCATGAACTGAGAACCAAATGTTTTTTCGTCTTCTAGATTTACTCTCAGATCACAAATTGATATAAGTAATTTTTCTATCGACATGATATACAAGATAGAACTTTGACAGGATTTTCTTTGAAAACTTGGTAGTATTCCGAAACACTGTTCTGGCTGATTTGTTGTGAGAGAAAAATACTGTTCCGGCTAAAAAAAGAAGCTGAAAAGTACGGATTATAAGAGAAGCGAACATGACCTAAAATTAAGGTTGGCACATTTTAATGTAAATAAACCTTTGACCTTTCACTATATATACATCGACATTGTTACAATTAGTTCTTTGGGACTAGTTAGCTGTGACACCCCGCTAAATGGGCTAAGCTGGGCCGGTCTGATGGGCTGGTCCGAATGGACGAGCACGGTAGCAGCAGGGTGGTGCGAGTTGCTATAGCATCGTGGGAACACTGTAGCTACGGGAATTTAGTCCCACATCAAAACCAGAGGAGGTGCTGAACCAGCTTAAAAGCCTAAGCCTATGAGGGAATTAACTCCGGTTCGAAACTTTTGTGCGAAGCGAGGACGAAAACAAAATAGAGTTAATTACAAGGTGTGGTCAATTTAACATGTAGAGTGGATCTTAGCCGTCTTTTTGGGCTGGGCTGTTACAAATGGTATCAGAGCCAACTCTCGTGGTTTCACGGACGTATGGCTCTGGAGCTAGGGCAGATTGTGCATGTTCTGCAAGAGCATGGCACTTGGGCGGGGGAGCTGGGAATATGGACGTAGCCAAAAGAGTCGATCCTGGACATTTGTCTCGTTTGGGTAGGTTGGTTCGGCCCTCGACAAGGACGTCGAGTCCTCAAGGATGGGTGTATGTGACACCCCACTAAATGGGCCAAGTTGGGCCAGTCTGATGGGCTGGTCCGAATGGACGAGCACTGTAGTGACAGGGTGGTGCGAGTGCTGTGGCATCGCGGGAACACTGTACCTACAGGAATTTAGTCCCACATTGGAACCAGAGGAGGTGCTGAACTAGCTTAAAAGCCTGAGCCTGGGAGGGAATTAACTCCTGTTCGAACCTTTTGCGCGAAGCGAGGACGAAAGCGCAAGAGAGTTAATTATATTACCAGGTGTGGTCCATTTAACGTGTAGAGTGGATCTTAGCCGTCTTCCCGAGCTAGGGCGTGTAACACCCCTAGTGTTACGATCTTATTTAGCACCACGATTTAGGCCTAAGAAAAATTACCGAAATGATTTTTTTCGAATTTTAAAAATTAAAAACAAGCTTTCCGCGTCAACGGTAAAAATCGAAAAGTATATTTTAAAGCGTTGTTTGTGGCGATTTATTTTGCGTAAAATAATCACATAACGCTTTAATATTTTTGTTCCATGGCTTGGTTCGAGTATGAGCTATCACGTTCAATATTTTTATGTGAGCGGCAGTCGCACCGAGCATTCAAGCAGCAGTAGGTCCTTTTTCGTCTCCCCGCTCTATCTCTGCGCGCCTGCTTTTCAATGCCTCTTGTCTGGTCTCTTTGCCTGCCTTGCACGGTCTCATCCTCACCTGCCTCCGTTGTTCCGTCGAACTAGTGACCTTGGCGTGATGCCCTCGTTGGCACTGCCCTGCACACGCCTTGGCCGGCCACCCACGTGTGCTTGCTTCCTCGTCGGCCCCGCTCTCGTCCTTCCAACCATGGCCGCGCTTGTTGCTGCTGCCTCTATTTGTCTGCCTCTTCATTATCTCTGCGCTGCTCCTGCATTGATGAAAGTTAGGCCGAACACTCTTGTTTTCCTCCTTTTCTATTTCTATGGCCTGCCTTGCTTGTATCTGCCTGCTCCGTCGCATCATTTCGCAGCAACCAGTGCCTCTGTTTGCCTCTACTTGTGCTGCCATGCCAGCACGCCTTGTCTACACCCGTTGTCTCCCATGCCCGATGCGTCCCATGTGGCCGCGTCGTCCGTCGCTCTTCTTGGAGCATCTCGAGCACCGTCTTGGAGCCAGCCGCGCCGGCCGAGCCATCCAGCGGTAGTAGGCCCCTTCTCCCTCGCCTGCAACTACCACGCTCGGCGCCCTAGCAAGCCGCACCCGGCCCTATGCTCTCTCTCTCTCTCTCTCTCTCTCTCTCTCTCTCTCTCTCTCTCTCTCTCTCTCTCTCTCTCTCTCTCTCTCTCTCTCTCTCTCTCTCTCTCGCGCGCGCGCGCGTTTGCTCTTGCCTCCGTTTGCTCCCTCTCTCTGTCGACCACCCGCGGTGGTAGCACCCTTGGTCGCCGGTCGTCGCGTGTGCGCCTGTGCGCACGCGAGTCCCCACGGCCCGCGCTGGACTGTAGCCACAGCTCTGGCTCACCCCTCCTCTCCCCCATCTCTGCTTGCCTTCTTCATCGGGACGTCGTTGCCACGCATCTCGAGCCGTCGCAAGTCGCATGTCACCACTACGCAGCCACCGCACCTGGAGCAGCCGCCCCGTGTCATCCTCCCACGCGTTGCTCATCCGCTGTCGTAGTCCCACCAGCGTCTCCACCTCGCCTCGCTACCTTGGGGCTCTACCGCACCGAGCCCCGCCTCCTTCCTCCTTGTCTAGAGCCACGGTTCGCGCCCTCCATTGCGCCCTGCCATGCTCCTCTACCGGTGCAGCCCTAGTCGGGCGTCACCAACACCTCCATGGCCGAAGTCCGCTGCGCCCTGCCCTGGCACGTGGAGAGCCATGTCCGTCGATGCCGAGGCGCTGCCCTGCCGTGCATCCACCTAGGGTCACGCGCCGCCGCGCCGCGCCTCTCGTCCACCGTGTCGCGCCACCCTCGGGTGCGCTGTGGCTGCACATCGCTGCCTGCCTCGGTCCACGCCGCAGCTCGGCCTAGGTCCGGTCGTCGGTCGCGCACCTCCCCGCACCGCCACGCTTCACCTCCACTGTCGGCGAGCCGCCAAAGGGGCCAGCAGATTGCTCTCTCTGCTCCATGCTCTGCGTTGGGGAGAAAGGGAAGGGTAAGAATCCAAGTAAAGTTTTGTACAGGGTGCTTACTGTAAAATACATGACTCAAATGAATAGTGCTTGTGGATCTCGAAGTGAATGGGGAAAAGTGCGAGGTTCTTTCTGCAAACTACGCATCGCGCCTGTGGGCTCGGCCGCGCTGGGTCAGGCTTGCCGCTGTTTGCGCGCTGGGCCGCTTGCGCCCGCCGCATTGGGTCGTTCGCTCCCGCGTGCTTGGGCTAGCTTTGTGCCGCCGCACCTGGGTCGCGTGCTGCGCGTCTACGTGGGCCACCGGCTCCCACTGGGCCACATGCGCGCCCGTCTCCGCCTAGGCCGCCGCTCGTCCGTCTGCCTAGGCTTCTGGCCGGTTGCCGCCTTACTAGGCCAACCGGTTGCCGCCTTGTCGGGCCGCTCGCGCCCCGTTTCTGCACTGGGTCGTGCCCACCGCACTTGGGCCACTCACACCCATGTGTGCAGCCCCGCCTGCTGGGCCACCAGTTGCGTCCACGTGGGCCGCCGGTCTCCACTGGGCCAATTTGGGCTGCCAGTTCCTCCAGTTTTCCAAAATGATTAAATAAATTAGTTTCGGAAATGGACTTATGAAATCAAAATAAATTTGTGTAGTTGTCCAAAAATGATGAAACTAATTTTGTTGAGTTCCTAAAATCATGATCTACCTGTTAGTATATTTTGTTCATATAGTTTGATAATATTCTTGGAAGCTATATAATTAATTTAAGGTACTTAATATTATAAAAATATAAACTTGTAGGAATTGTTGTGATAAATTGGTAATAGTGTTGGATCTGAAATTTTTACGGTAGGCTCCTAGCAATATTAGATACTCACTGTAATTTTTGTAGCTCCAGAATAATTAGTTTACTGAATAGATAATGATGTCCTATTGCGAATAAAGATTAAATTGATAGAATAGAATAAAGAAACAACTTGGGTTTGATGACGTCTTATTCGACAACATGGATATGTAGACCAGCGTTAGAGCTATCTCATTAGCTTGTGAGGTGTGATCAGATTTCTAAGTATTTTGTCTGTCGTTGATTATTTGCATCTATGTATTTGCATCAATGCATATCATATAGGTACGATGATGGATCAACGAATCAATTGAATGATGATTGAGAATCCGAAGATGGTAAAATGGTATTCTCTCTAGGAGATGATACAATGGGTTTTCTATTTAGTTGATGGTGGAAGATCTCAAGATGCAGATACTAACTTTTTAATATATATCTTACCCAGGCAAGCCCCAGTGCATAACCTCTACTTTTCTGCAGTTAAATTATATTTGTGCATTAAGTTTTAAGTTGAATGAAACCCACTTGCATATATATATCTTTATCCTATGAGTCTTACTAGTATGATGAGATCATGTAGATTGCTATGCTACAGGACTCCGGTAGAAGTCGAGTGATTGACTGTCACTCGCGAGACATAGGAAACATATTATTGGATTATTATCGCTTGGAATATATAAAAATGGTGGAAAGAAAAATAGTGACCGGACAGGGATATGGTTTGGGTATTGGTGGGTGTAAGAGGTTGTGTCTCCGTGGACACGGGGCATGGCTTGGTTACACTGCTTTCCCTGTCTATGTCGGTTAAGGACCAGTCGTTGCATGAGGCATCGTGGGCAAGTCATAGATTTATTATCACGAGCACATACTTGTGTATGGGCGCTTGGAAGACTTGTTGCTCTCTTGTCGTGGATCCAGCTCTTTCCGGACCAACTGTCTTGGTGGTTTTTGGATTAGGAGGTCATTGCACCGCACTGAGTCTATGACTCAGGGGTAGGGGCTTGGAGTCCCAGTTTGGATGGGGACCTAGACACCCAGGATAGTTGGGTGATGGGTTAGTCCTGCTTATGCCCGGGGTACAAGCGGAGCGTGTGTTTTCGGGGTACCTAGCTGGGGGCATTGATTCACAAATCGCCGGACAATCTGGTACGGCTTGTTTCGTGTCTAGCACCGTAGTAAAAACTAAAAAATGAAAGATAGAATGGAAAAGTAAGTCTGATTGCTTACCACCTGCTTGAAAGTAGCACATGTGCTTACATAGAATGGTTAGTAATGAGCCAATGCGGCTATTAATACAAATCGAATATAAGGAGGCACGTTTAGTAATGCTTCCTGCAAATGCAATAAACCCACAAGCCAGATAGCCTTGCATATTCTTGGAGTCTTTTCTTTCCTCCTGTTGGGTAAGTCTTGCTGAGTACAATGGAGTACTCAGGGTTTTATTCCCCCTATTGCAGGTGATAGGTGGATGCTAGAGCTGACCCTTATGTGTGGATACCTCCTGGTGGGCGCAGCGAGGATTCCTTTATGCTGCGATCGTAGTTGTTATTTATAACTCTCACCAAATATTTTTATAAATAAAAGTTTTATAATCTATTGTCGTAGTTTATATATCAATACTTCATTATGTCATGATTAGATATTTATTTCCGTTGTAATTCTGATCACATATTTATATTCCGTTGTTCAATTAAATTATTTATAACTATAATAATATGATTACATTCCGCTGTTATAATAATAAATATTATACTCTGATGTTGTATTAAAAGTGAGGTAAGAAACACTACTGGATTCAGGTTCTTTGCCGAGTGCCTGAGGTACTCGGCAAAGGCCAAATTGCACTCGGTAAAGAACACACGACAAAAAATTGATCGACAAAGCCCTCTTTGTCGAGTGTCTTTTATCGGGCACTCGGCAAAGGCTTTGCCGAGAGCCCCGGGGGCACTCGGCAAAGAAAAGCGACCATCATGGCGCCGGTTCTGTTGACGGTGGCTTTGCCGAGTGCCAACCCTGCAGGCACTCGGCAGAGATTTTTTTATTTTTTTTAAAAAAAATCTTTGCCGAGTGCCCCCTAGCCGGCACTCGGCAAAGTTTGATTTTTTTTTAAATTCTTTGCCGAGTGCCCTATTGCCGGCACTCGGCAAAGTTTGAATTTTTTTAAAATTCTTTGCCGAGTGCCCTCTGGCCGGCTCTCGGCAACGGTTCAATTTTTTTTAAAAAAAATTCTTTGCCGAGTGTCCTCTGGCCGGCACTCAGCAAAGTTTGAATTTTTTTTAAAAAAATTCTTTGCCGAGTGCCCTCTGGCCGGCACTCGGCAAAGTTTGAATTTTTTTTAAAAAAAATCTTTGCCGAGTGCCCTCGTGCCGGCACTTGGCAAAGTTTGATTTTTTTTAAAAAAAAATCTTTGCCTAGTGTCCTCTGGCCGGCACTCGGCAAAGTTTGATTTTTTTAAAAAAAATTCTTTGCCGACTGCCATGGTCATGGCACTCGACAAAGCTGGAAAAATGGTTTTCTGAGCGCCCATTTTTCTAGCTTTGCCGAGTGCTGTGACCATGGCACTCGGCAACGGGGTCCTTTGCCGAGTGCAACACTCGGCAAAGTGACCCAAAACAGCAATTTTTTATTTTTTTTACATTCCATCATGACAAATAAATTCATACAATCATATATCTCATCCATCACATATATATCTCATTCAACACATATATATATCTCATCCATCACATATATATCTCATCCATCTACACCTCGATCCGCACATATCACATCCATCACAATATATATCACATATATAATAATAAGTGCTCAAGTCCATCCAAATAAATCCACAAGTCCATCAAAGTCCACAATTGCATCACAAGTATATCACAAGTCCATCACCAAGTGAACAACAAATGAAAAAAATACAACATGCACTCATCTCGGCCACTACGACTGTGGTGAAGGCCTAGTTCCATCATTCGAAGGTGCATGATGTGGATTATTCAAACCACCGTTAGATGGAGACTACACAAAGGAGAAAAGATTGCATGTGAGACAAGATTATTTGATAGCTAATCTAGGAAGGTAGAGACCATACAAGCAAAGCACAAGCGAAAGTAAAAACCTTTCATACTCACAGGAGTAGCTGGAGCTGTAGAACGCGGAGGCAGAGGTGGAACCAACAGCCCAGCTGGCAGAGAGAAGCCCACACGTTGCCCAAGCCCTTGTAAGAACTCTATAATGTTCGTCAGCCTCTGCGCCTGGGCCTGCCGCTCGGCCCGCTCGGCCTCTCGCTCGGCCCGCTCGACCTCCAGCTGGGTCGCCATCCTCTGGTGCCTGGCCTCCAGCTCCTGACGTTGCCTCATTTCTTATTTCAGCCAGGCCTGCAATATTTCACTCCAATGTTTCAGTAATGCAAAGCTAATTAAGGTATGTAAAGATTAATGTATGACGAGTAAAATAGGAATAACCTCGAGTGCGTCGACCTAGTGTTGTGCAACGGTCGGCCATGTGTGAATGGCCGAGCTCTCGCTCGTGCTCTGTGCTCGGATATGGGAGAGAGAGGGAGTAGAGGCCGTGTTGATGACGTTGTCGCCAAGCCAGAACCGTCCATGCTTCTTGCCTTGCCCCGCCCTCATGACAGCCTCTTCATCGAAGTCCTAGGTGCTCGGATCGTGGTCTGACCCATGGAGCGACCTCAGCCACCTTAGTGTACTCACTGATGTGGGAGTGGATGCTCGGGTTCGTGTATGCCTCGGGCGGATCCTCTAGGTTGAAGGAGACGTCGGACGTTGCCTTGCCCTTATGGGCCATACACCATGCCTAGAAGTTCGAGCAAGCCTAGCCACTATGTGACGCCGACTGCAAGAAAGACAGCACGATGATTAGAAATCAGGTAGAACTGAGCGTCACAATAGATAAATGAATTCGCGTACCCGTGCTTGTTTGTATCCGATGAGGCTGCGGCTACCTTGATGGTGTGCTGGACCTTGCATCTACAAACGACGGTCCCGGGCATCCCTGTGCATCTTGAGGTACTCCTCTGTGAACCACCTCTCCACCATCATCGCCCAGCACTTGGGATACGCTTGGCACCACCAGGGAATCATCTACACCTCATCAAGTATTGGACATATAAGAAGATCAAATTAAACCAACTCTGCCTTCTCCCACGTTGCCTTGTTGGGGTACTCCGCATCGGTGGCGACGGCGTAGTGGTCAAACGAGTAGGCCGGCTCCGTCTTCGATGCGTATGTGACAATGCCGGGGAAGTGTTGCCTACACAAAAGACCCAGGATGCCGTTGACTAGCCGTGCGCTACCACCCGACACAACCACCCAGTTCCTGCACAAGTGATTAAGAAAAAATATTAGTTTTTTTTCATCATATCATATGAAGTAGTGATGATAACATATAAAGTTACTTACTTTTGCCCTTCGGGGTGAATCACTGGGTGTTGGTGAGGAAGCGGAACATGTGGGAGGCTCGTGGGACCTCGCAAGTAGACACTCGAAGAGGAGTCGAAGGAAGCAGAACCCGTGCCTATCGCCTCCAACTCAGTCGTCCTCATGCGGCCCCTCCTCCTCAGTCTATCTACCGAACCAGCTCATCGTCCGACTCATCCACGGGCACCACCTCCTCCTCCTGGCTCCTCCTCAGGCGGCGTGGGAGGAGACTGGCCCCCCTCCTACTGTCTGGCGGTCCTCCTCCTCCTCCTGTCCGATCCCTCCACCGCCCCCTCCACCTCCTCCTATAGTCGGCATGGTCTTTGGTAAATCGAGCTCATGGACCTATGACGGTCACCCACCATCTTTGTTCAATCACCTACAATAAAAAAGAAAAACAAGACGTAATTAGAAATAGGTGCAAAAATGAAACAAAACATAATTACAAAAAACATTGTATTATATGTATTAAAAATAATCTTCATGATTGAGATTAGCTAGATCATAGGTCTCGTCATCACTATCAACATTGTCCAACTCATCAACACTATCCGAAGGAGGAATGCTGTCTTCATTGTCATTGCCTAAACGTAATCGTACATGTTCTTTGGCAGAATGTGGCCCTTCCGGAAGTAGGGTGCCAATCACGGACCAACATCTTATCGAAGCCAGGTCGACTCAAGTTTAACTTGGACTTCAACCCCATTAAGCGTCTAATGGCATCCAGTTGAGACACCGTTGACCGATCGTGAAGGGGTTTCTGTGCGAGTCCATCACGTCGTAGAACGCCTGTGCGGCTGCCTCTATCTCCTTCTCACGTCCCTCATCGAACTGTTCTTGGTGAAAGTCATCTAACATGTCTGCTACCCCGGCATCAGCATCAAAAGCCTCCACTCGTGGTCTCATCACCTCCTCTCTCATATGATGGGCTTCACCATGGTGGACCCACCGGGTGTAGTCCGGCGTAAATCCATTCTTCACAAGATGTTTACCCATTTCCACCTTGTTTACCCTTCTCTTGTTTCCACATTTGCTGCAAGGGACACAAAACTAGGCAATGTCCTTTAGCAGCCTTGCCAAATACACTGTTCAAGAAAGCATTGGTCTTGTTCATCCATTCCGTGCTGTAATCACTCTGACTTCTCCAGCCCGTGTACATCCACTGACGGTCATCCATCCTCTAACATATGTACCAGCGAGTAATGTAACCATCAATTGCATCTACATAGTGTTTCCTACTGTCTAATAGGTGAGGATAGGTCCTAATCCCACTCGTGGATGTGTAGATGAGGTTAGCTTCCATGCTCTACTCCTATCCGAGATAGAATTTCGGCAGCACCTCCCCGCTATTCTCCAATACACGTGCTGCCAAAGAAGAGTGCGTATCTGGAGAACAACAGGAAGGTCATGCCGAAACTCTATCTCGGACCGGAGTAGACTATGGAAACTAACACATCTATGCATCCGTGGGCTATCCAAAAAACGTGGACAATCCAAAATAGATACGGTCATAGATATGCAAAGATCTGCATACCTCCAACCATATCTCTTTCGAACAGGGAGACGCCTAACTGGGTTATGCGATCTACGACCATGATACGGAAAGAGGGGTTATACCTAGGGTGGCGACGGAGTAAGGCTAGCAGGGCCATGGCGGGTCGGTGCAGTGGCGAGACGACGCGGTGCAGGCAGACCGGCATGGCGACGAGAACTCCGACCTGGCTCCGACGGGCTCTTCCCTACAAAAATAGAACAAAATACTGTCATTTAAAAAAAATTCGATAGAACCTCTCCTGCACGGTGAGGTTTCCAGAACCTCCCCAACATGGATATATCACATGTGGAGATGTCCTGGTTTGTAAGCATCGTACTATGACAACGTGCACCAAACCTTCTCAAATTTTTATCATAGTCTCCACATACGATATCACGACATCCCAACAAGTTTCATAATTTTTGGACTTCGTTTGCTTTTTATAGAATTTAAAAATACTTCGCACGTAAGTTCGCGGTCATGTTTCGTGAATAAGATGTCTAAAATTTTGGGTCCGTTCCTGAATATGGCCTCACACTACACTCAGTAACATGACTATAATTTTTTGAATCATTAAATTCTATTATTCGTATCATGTGCCGTTCAAATTTATATTTTCAAAAAAATTCAAGTAAACAAAATAAAGTAACTAAATATATTAAAAAGCCACAAAAAATCCCCAAATTCTAATTAGGAGTTCCTGATATTTTAAAAGGGCTCCACAAAAAAATTGGAGGCTAAAAACAAAAAAAAATTGCCGAGTGTCGGGATATGGCACTCGGCAAATGAGGTCTTTGTCGAGTGCCAAGAATAAGACTCTCGGCGAAGATGGTTTTGAATTTTTTTAAAATTTTCCTCTTTGTCGAGTGCCTTCACAGGGGCACTCGCCAAAGATATTTCGAAAAAAAAATTCTTTGTCGAGTGCCGTGTTAGGGGCACTAGGTAAACTATTTTTTTAAAAAAAAACTTTGCCGAGTGCCAAATCTAGGACACTCGGCAAAGAAAATTTTTTAAAAAAAAACCTTCTTTGCCGAGTGCAAGATCGGGGGCACTCGGCAAAGTATATTCTAAAAAAAATCTTTGCCGAGTGCTAGACCTGGAACACTCGGCAAAGAATTTTTTTTTAAAACAAACCTTCTTTGCCGAGTACCTCACAGCAGGCACTCGGCAAAGAAGGACGTGTTCGAACAACGTTAAGGCGGGCAGCCTATGCCGAGTGTTGTGCTTTTGCCGAGAGTCTGGCACTAGGCAAAGAAGTCCTTTGCCGAGAGCCTTTTTTTTTACCGAGTGCCCGGCACTCGGCAAAGAACTCTTTGTCGAGTGCAATTCTTTGCCGAGTGCCCGATTTTTAACACTCGGCAAAGCAGTTTGCACTCGGCAAAGATCCCGTTTCCAGTAGTGAAATGGTTAAGAATGATGTAAGCTTTATTCTCTCGTTTGTGATCCTGATGAAAAAATGTGGATTTTTTTGTTCTTCCCTGGAGTGTGTCCGACGGAACCGAGTAATTTAGTTTTCTCCCCTAAGTGCTTAGTGTCTAATGAAAAACAAGCGCTCCTAAGAGGTATTAGATTAGGCGGTTCTGCCACGTGGCGTTACATTAGCATAGCATCCTAAACCTTCTACTGCCGTCTGCTGTGGGAGGCAGCGCCTCTCGCGCTTGTAAGCTGCAACTTTCCTGTAATCCCTCCTTGTTATATATAATTAGAAGATGGCATGTCTATTGTAGTTGCAAAATGAAACCAAACATGCCTTACTGATGGTAAGAAACCACGCATCCTAAATTGTGACAGTCCAACAATCTTTTTCCCCATTTCTCCATCAACATGCATATTGTAATTTATTTATTTTAATCCGTAAGCTAAAACAAACAAAGCTTAGATAATTCATGACATGTTTGATGTTTGCAACTCTTGTTGAGGTGGTCTCAACTTTTGTTGAGCTGTTAGTTAGAGTTAAACTCTTGCCGTTTGAGGTAGTTGGCATGTCTCTAAGCACTATATTGTAAGCTGGTATCCCCTGCACCGGATCAGGGTGTTCGATGCGCTTTCTAATAAAGCTAGGGAGAATGCCTTTGATTTAAAAATGTTTGATGTTTGCCTTGTGGACCATGCGATTCATCTAGTGAAATTAAATAATTAAGTACTAGTGATTTTTATAAATATTGGTTGAGTGTACAACTTATGGAGTTATGGTGAGATTACAAGCAATAGAACTTCCTTTTTCTAATAAAAATATATACGTATATTATTGAAAAAATGAAACAATGTTACTGACAAATTCAAAGTGTGTTTTTGTTGTATCTATTACTCACGTATAAAGAGAACGCACCCACGGAATACTTGCTTTGTTCCTTGAGCAACTGGATCTCATGGGTTGATTTCGCGTGAGCCTTTTTATCTCATCTCTTGTCTTGGACGCCGTACGGGCCTCGATGGCCACGCTTATGTTTGTTAATACTCGCATGTTCGTTGGTCGGATTCTGAACTGGTTTGGGCTGGCAGGTGCTGGTTTGTTGTGAGAGAAAAATACTGTTGGCTGTCTGATTTGAGCTAGGCTGAAACCAACAAACGAACATGTGATTATTGCATCGTTGAAGTCACAAATAAATAATCTAGTTAACGACGCTTTAGATAGGAGTACTTTACATAATATAAAACAAATAAACCAAATAAAAAAACACCTTTGTTTTGTTGACCAGGATTTGACTTTTGTGGCGTGTTGGATTATTATTAGTTGCTGCTTTCTACATGTGTTCACATATGCGAAAAGTAAGGCTTGGTTGAATGGTCACTGATGATTCGCTAGCGCTATCTGAAGACACCAAAAGATACATATATATAAAAAAGCTCGTATTTAAGTTGTGGATTATTTGGGACAACACGATGATCGCATGGACACGTACGTATACGTATATACGTGTGAGATGATAATCTCAACATTGATTGGTGGGACCGAGTGTTATTTGTGTGTACTGATTGAGTGTTTACTTTTTGCATCTGAGATTTTTAAATCTTTTTAAAGAGATATGTACCCTGATTATGAGTGTTTCATGATTTTCGTATCATCTCAATGTAACGATCTTAAAATTAATATAAAAACTTCACTTATATCGAAAGAAATACGTATATATTTGAGGCCTTGAATGGGACAGCTAGCTAGCCGGCCGTTGATCTCTACTAGGAAGCAACTTCATATGGAGAGACGGTACGGTAACCTTGTCGATGGAGCCAAGAACACGTACGCAAAAAGCTAGCTATACTCCTGAGACAAGGTAAGCTAATGGAATGGAGTAGAGCACACAACTAGCGGGATGCATGGACCATATCATATCCATGATGGACCAAATGTTTTTTCGTCTTCTAGATTTACTCTCAGATCACAAATTGATATAAGTAATTTTTCTATCGACATGATATACAAGATAGAACTTTGACAGGATTTTCTTTGAAAACTTGGTAGTATTCCGAAACACTGTTCCGGCTGATTTGTTGTGAGAGAAAAACACTGTTCCGGCTGAAAAAAGAAGCTGAAAAGTACGGATTATAAGAGGAGCGAACAGAGCCTAAAATTCAGCAAACTAATTCACATGGAAATTAAGGTTGGCACAATTTTAATGTAAATAAACCTTTGACCTTTCACTATATATACATGGACATTGTTACAATTAGTTCTTTGGGACTAGTTAGCTGTGACACCCCGCTAAATGGGCTAAGCTGGGCCAGTCCGATGGGCTGGTCCGAATGGACGAGCACGGTAGCGGTAGGGTGGTGCGAGTTGCTATAGCATCGTGGGAACACTGTAGCTACAGGAATTTAGTCCCACATCGGAACCAGAGGATGTGCTGAACCAACTTAAAAGCCTGAGCCTGTGAGGGAATTAACTCCGGCTCGAACCTTTTGCGCGAAGCGAGGACAAAAGCGCAAGAGAGTTAATTACCAGGTGTGGTAAATTTAACGTGTAGAGTGGATCTTAGCCATCTTTTTGGGCTAGGGTGTTACAAATGGTATCAGAGCTAACTCTCGCGGTTTCACGGACGTATTGCTCTGGAGCTTGGGCAGGTTGTGCATGTTCTGCAAGAGCATGGCACTTGGGCGGGGGAGCTGGGAATATGGACGTGGCCAAGAGAGTCGATCCTGGACATTTGTCTCGTTTGGGTAGGTTGGTTCGGCCCTCGACGAGGACGTCGAGTCCTCAAGGATGGGTGTATGTGACACCCCGCTAAATCGGCCAAGTTGGGCCGGTCTGATGGGCTGGTCCGAATGGACGAGCACTGTAGTGGCAGGGTGGTGCGAGTGCTGTAGCATCGTGGGAACACTGCAGCTACGGGAATTTAGTCCCACATTGGAACCAGAGGAGGTGCCGAACCAACTTAAAAGCCTGAGCCTAGGAGGGAATTAACTCCGGTTCGAACCTTTTGCGCGAAGCGAGGATGAAAGCGCAAGAGAGTTAATTATATTACCAGGTGTGGTCCATTTAACGTGCAGAGTGGATCTTAGCCGTCTTCCCGGGCTAGGGCGTGTAACACCCCTGGTGTTACGATCTTGTTTAGCACCACGATTTAGGCCTAAGAAAAATTACCGAAATGATTTTTTTCAAATTTCAAAAATTAAAAACAAGCTTTCCGCATCAACAGTAAAAATCGGAAAGTATATTTTAAAGTGTTGTTTGTGGCGATTTGTTTTGCGTAAAATAATCACATAACGCTTTAATGTTTTTGTTCCATGGCTTGGTTCGAGTATGAGCTATCACGTTCGATATTTTTTATGTGAGCGGCAGTCGTACCGAGCATTCAGGCAGCAGCAGGTCCTTTTTCGTTTCCCCGCTCTATCTTGCGCGCCTGCTTTTCAATGCCTCTTGTCTGGTCTCTTTGCCTGCCTTGCGCGGTCTCATCCTCGCCTGCTTCCGTTGTTCCGTCGAACTAGTGACCTTGGCGTGATGCCCTCGCTGGCACTGCCCTGCACACGCCTTGGCCGACCACCCACGTGCGCTTTCTTCCTCGTCGGCCCCGCTCTCGTCCTTCCGACCGTGGCCGCGCTTGCTGCTGCTGCCTCTATTTGTCTGCCTCTTCATTATCTCTGCGCTGCTCCTGCATTGATGAAAGTTGGCCGAACACTCTTGTTTTCCTCCTTTTCTATTTCTATGGCCTACCTTGCTTGTCTCTGCCTGCTCCGTCGCATCATTCCACAGCAATCAGTGCCTCTGTCTGCCTTTGCTTGTGCTGCCGTGCCAGCACGTCTTGTCTGCACCCGTTGTCTCCCGTGCCCGCCGTGTCCCGTGTGGTCGTGCCGTCCATCGCTCTTCTCCATCACCTAGCCCAGCACAGCATCTCGAGCACCGTCTTGGAGCCAGCCGCACCGGCCGAGCCATCCTGCGGCAGCAGGCCCCTTCTCCCTCGCCTACTACTACCATGCTCGGCGCCTTAGCGAGCCGCACCTGGCCCTGCACTATCTCTCTCGCGCGCGTTTGCTCTTGCCTCCGTTCGCTCCCTCTCTCTGCCGACCACCCACGGTGGCAGCGCCCTTGGTCGCCGGCTGTCGCGTGTGCGCCCGCGCGCGCGTGAGTCCCCGCGGCCCGTACTGGACTGTAGCCACAACTCTAGCTCGCCCCTCCTCTCCCCCATCTCTGCTTGCCTTTTTCATCGGGACGCCGTTGCCACACATCCCGAGCCGCCGCAAGTCACGTGTCGCCGCTGTGCAGCCACCGCACCTGGAGCGTTGCCCCGTGCCGTCCTCCCACGCGCTGCTCATCCGCTGCCGTAGTCCCACCGCGTCTCCGCCTCGCCTCGCTACCTTGGGGCTCTCACTACGTAAAAAACAATTTTTAGCAACGGTTTGATTTTTTTGTAGGGGCGGCAGGTGATGGAGCCGCCCCTACAGTAGCGTGCTCGGGTGCCCAGACACCAGCCGCCCCTACAAATAGAACAGCAGGGGCGGCTGGTGTTATGAGCCGCCCCTAGGGGCGGCTCAATCACCAGCCGCCCCTAGAAATTCTATTTGTAGGGACGGCTGGTGATTGAGCCGCGCCTACAAATGGCCCCGTATTTATAGCTCCGATTTATAGGGGTGGCTCAATCACCAGCCGCCCCTACAAATGCCCCCCATATAAAACAAATGTAGCACCTTCTTCCTCCTCGGGTCACTCACTCCAACCCGTGAAAGAAAGGTAGGGAGGCCTTGGGCACCTCCCAAAAATTGCTCTACTGTAGGGGCAGTTTTAGATTGAACCGCCCCTACAAATACCTTTTTGTAGGGGCGGCTAGAAACACCAGCCGCCCCTACAAATACATTTGTAGGGGTGGCTGGAAACACCAGTCGCCCCTACAAATCGATTTGTAGGGGCGGCCTGGAAAACCGCCCCTATAAATACATGATTTGTAGAGACCCTTGCGTAGGAGCGGCTGGACAAACTGCCCCTACAAATGGTCTACAACCGCCCCTAAAACCCCTTTTTGACGTAGTGTCTACCGCACCGAGCCCCACCTCCTTCCTCCTTGTTTGGAGCCGCGGTTCGCAGCCCTCCATTGCGCCCCGCCATGCTCCTCCGCCGGTGTAGCCCTAGTCGGGCGTCACCGATGCCTCTGTGGCCAAAGTCCGCTGTGCCCTGCCCTAGCACATGGAGAGCCATGTCTACCGATGCCGAGGTGCTGCCCAGCCATGCATCCATCGGGGTCACGCGCCGCCGCGCCGCGCCTCCCGTCCACCGTGTTGCGCCACCCTCGGGTGCGCTGTGGCTGCCCATCGCTGCCCGCCTCGGTCCACGCCGCGACCAGGCCCGGGTCCGGCCAGTCGGCCACGTACCTTCCCGCACCGCCGCGCTTCACCTCCGCCATTGACGAGCCGCCGAAGGGGCCAGCGGATTGCTCTCTCTGCTCCATGCTCTACGTTGGGGAGAAAGGGAAGGGTAAGAATCCAAGTAAAGTTTTGTATAGGGTGCTTACTGCAAAATACATGACTTGAATGAATAGTGCTTGTGGATCTTGAAGCAAATGGGGAAAGTACAGGGTTCTTTCTGCAAACTGCGCATCGCGCCTGTGGGCTAGGCCGCGCTGGGCTGGCTTGTCGCTGATTGCACGCTGGGCCACTTGCGCCCGCCGCATTGGGCCGTTCGCGCCCACGTGCTTGGGCCGGCTTTGTGCCGCCGCACCTGGGCCGCGTGCTGCACGTCTACGTGGGCCGTCGGCTCCCACTGGGCCGCACGCGTGCCCGTCTCCGCCTGGGCCGCCGCTCGTCCGTCTGCTTGGGCCTCTGGCCGGTTGCCGCCTTAGTAGGCCAACCGGTTGCCGCCTTGCCGGGCCGCTTGCGCCCCATTTCTGCGCTAGGCCGTGCCCACCGCACTTGGGCCACTCGCACCCGTGTGTGCGCCCCGCCTGCTAGGCCGCCACCGCGTCCACGTGGGCCGCCGGTCTCCACTGGCCCAATTTGGGCTGCTGGTTCCTCTAGTTTTCCAAAATGATTAACTAAATTAGTTTTAGGAATGGACTTATGAAATCAAAATAAATTTGTGTAGTTGTCCAAAAATGATGAAACTAATTTTGTTGAGTTCCTAAAATCATAATCTACCTATTAGTATATTTTGTTCATATAGTTTGATAATATTCTTGGAAGCTATATAATTAATTTAAGGTACTTAATATTATAAAAATATAAACTTGTAGGAATTGTTGTGATAAATTGGTAATAGTGTTGGATCTGAAATTTTTAGGGTAGGCTCCTAGCAATATTAGGTACTCAATGTAATTTTTGTAGCTCCGAAATAATTAGTTTGCTGAATAGATAATGATGTCCTATTGCGAATATAGATTAAATTGATAGAATAGAATAAAGAAACAACTTGGGTTTGATGACGCCTTATTCGACAACATGGATACATAGACCAGCGTTAGATCTATCTTGTTAGCTTGTGAGGTGTGATCGGATTTCTAAGCATTTCGGCTGTCGTTGATTATTTACATCTATGCATTTGCACCAATGCATATCATATAGGTACGATGATGGATCAACGAATCAATTGAATGATGATTGGGAATCCGAAGATGGTGAAATGGTATTCTCTCTAGGAGATGATACAATAGGTTTTCTATTTAGTTGATGGTGGAAGATCTCAATATGCAGATACTAACTTTTTAATATATATGTTACCTAGACAAGCCCCGGTGCATAACCCCTACTTTTCTGCAGTTAAATTATATTTGTGCATTAAGTTTTAAGGAGTTGAATGAAACCCACTTGCATATATATATCTTTATCCTATGAGTCTTACTAGTATGACGGGATCGTGTAGATTGCTATGCTACATGACTCTGGTAGAAGTCGAGTGATTGGCTGTCACTCGCGAGAGATAGGAAACATATTATTGGATTATTATCACTTGAAATATATAAAAATGGTGGAAATAAAAATGTTGACCGGACAGGGATATGGTTTGGGTATTGGTGGGTGTAAGAGGTTGTGTCGCCGTGGACGCGGGGCATGGCTTGGTTACACTGCTTTCCCTGTCTATGTCGGTTAAGGACCGGTCGTTGCATGAGGCATCGTGGGCAAGTCACAGATTTTTTATCCCGAACACATACTTGTGTATGGGCGCTTGGAAGACTTGTTGCTCTCTTGTCGTGGATCCAGCTCTTTCCGGATCGACTGTCTTGGTGGTTTTTGGGTTAGGAGGTCCTTGCACCGCACTGAGTCTAGGACTCAGGGGTGCGGCTTGGAGTCCCAGTTTGGACGGGGACCTGGACACCCAGGACAGGAGGGTGATGGGTTGGTCTTGCTTATGCCCGGGGTACAAGCGGAGCGTGTGTTTTTGGGGTACCCAGCTGGGGGCATTGATTCGCGAATTGTCGGGCAATCCGATACGACTTGTTTTGTATCTAGCACCGTAGTAAAAACTAAAAAATGAAAGATGGAATGGAAAAGGAAGTCTGATTGCTTACCACCTGCTTGAAAGTAGCACATGTGCTTACATAGAATGGTTAGTAATGAGCTAATGCGGATATTAATACAAATCGAATATAAGGACGCACGTTTAGTAATGCTTCATGCAAATGCAATAAACCCACAAGCCAGATAGCCTTGCATATCCTTGGAGTCTTTTATTTTCTCCTGTCGGATAAGTCTTGCTGAGTACAATGGAGTACTCAGGGTTTTATTCCTCCTGTTGCAGGTGATAGGTGGATACTAGAGCTGACCCTTATGTGTGGATACCTCCTGGTGGGCTCAGCGATGATTCCTTTATGATGCGATCGTAGTTGTTATTTATAACTCTCACCAAATGCTTTTATAAATGAAAGTTTCATAATCTGTTGTCGTTGTTTATATATCAATACTTCATCATGTCATGATTAGATATTTATTTTCGCTGTAATTCTGATCACATATTTATATTCCGCTGTTCAACTAAATTGTTTATAACTCTGATAATATGATTACATTCCGTTGTTATAATAATAAATATTATACTCTGATGTTGTATTAAAAGTGAGGTAAGAAATGGTTAAGAATGATGTAAGCTTTATTCTCTCATTTATGATCCTGATGGAAAAATATGAATTTTTTTGTTCTTCCCTAGGGTGTGTCCGACGGAACCGAATAATTTAGTTTTCTCCCCTTAGTGCTTAGTGTCTAATAAAAGACGAGCGCTTCTGAGAGGTATTAGATTAGGCGGTTCTACCGCGTGGCGTTACATTAGCATAGCATCCTAAACCTCCTACTGCCGTCTGCTGTGGGAGGCAGCGCCTCTCGCGCTTGTAAGCTGCAACTTTCCTGTAATCCCTCCTTATTTAATGATATGCCAGTCTACCGGATGTTTTTAAAAAGACATTGTTATTCATGACATGTTTGATGTTTGCAACTCTTGTTGAGGTGGTCTCAACTTTTGTTGAGCTGTTAGTTAGAGTTAAACTCTTGCCGTTTGAGGTAGTTGGCATGTATCTAAGCACTATATTGTAAGCTGGTATCCCCAGCATCGGATCAGGGTGTTCGATACGCTTTCTAATAAAGCTGGAAGAATGCCTTTGATCTAAAAATGTTTGATGTTTTCCTTGTGGACCATGCGATTCATCTAGTGAAATTAAATAATTAAGTACCAGTGATTTTTATAAATATTGGTTGAGTGTACAACTTATGGAGTTATTATGGTGAGATTACAAGCAATAGAACTTCCTTTTTCTAATAAAAATATATACGTATATTATTGCAAAAATGAAACAATGTTAGTGACAAATTCAAAGTGTGTTTTTGTTGTATCTATTACTTACGTATAAAGAGAACGCACCCACGGAATACTTGCTTTGTTCCTTGAGCAACTGGATCTCATGGGTTGATTTCGCGTGAGCCTTTTTATCTCATCTCTTGTCTTGGACGCCGTACGGGCCTCGATGGCCACGCTTATGTTTGTTAATACAATTGCATCGTTGAAGTCACAAATAAATAATCTAGTTAACGACGCTTTAGATAGGAGTACTTTACATAATATAAAACAAATAAACCAAATAAAAAAAACACCTTTGTTTTGTTGACCAGGATTTGACTTTTGTGGCGTGTTGGATTATTATTAGTCGCTGCTTTCTACAGGTGTTCACATATGCGAAATGTAAGGCTTGGTTGAATGGTCACTGATGATTGGCTAGCGCTATCTGAAGACACCAAAAGATACATATATAAAAAAAGCTCGTATTTAAGTTGTGGATTATTTGGGACAACACGATGATTTCATTTAGAAAAAGGGCTTCCTCGGAAATGCTAGGTACGCATAAACTGAGAAGACTAATATTATTTTTTTTCTTCTACAAGATTTACTCTTCGATCATAGCAAATTAATAAAAGTCGTTTTGTGCATCGACACAGTATATGAGATAGAACTTATTTACATGATTTTCTTTTAAAACGTGGTATATATTCCTCAAAATATTAGCTAATTACTTTCATGGAAATTACAGTTACATCCAGTTGGAACCAAAATTCCCTTCAAAATTATTAGTTTGTCATAAATCTCTTGTAAATAAACCTTTCAGTATATATACATCAACATTGTTATAATTAGAAGATGGCATGTTTGTTGCGTGCAGTTGCAAAATGAAACCAAACATGCCCTAAAGATTGTAAGAATCCACATCCTAAATTGTTACAATTCAACAATCTATTTCTCCATAAACATGCATAATGTAATTTATTATAATCTATAAGCTAAAACAAGCAGAGCTTTAGATTATTCATGATCATGTTTGCCTTGTGGACCATGCGATTCATCTAGTGAAATTTAAAACTACTCCCAAAAAAAACTTGGTGTTTTAGGATTTTTATTTAGGACAGATTAGTGTTCAACGATGCTAATTAAGGAATAAACCCCTCACTAAGAGGAATGCATGGAGGCATATGTGCATCGATCGCACTGTATATCTAAGTTGCCAACGTGTTACACGCACATGTTTTTAACAAAAACCAGATCGAGAGAGAGAGAGAGAGTGTGTGTGTGGTGGAGAGGTTGACTGAAACTAATAGATAACCGAAGGACGAAGGACACATGCACGAGGCACCACAGGACAGACACAAGTGACCGAGTAGACAGTCTTAGCTAAGCTAAACCCCAAAAAAGACAAAAAAAAATGTATTGTTCCTTGGAATCTGCTATTAACAAAGAATGCATTTGTAGTATAGTATGTTCAGAGATACGGGCAATCAGCACCAACAACCCTACCTTGTTTGGTTGCTTGTTTACTTTACGGAACACTTCGACCTCATGTACCTTGCCCTACTATTTCTATCAGATCAGCGACAAGAGCCAGCAGCGTGTTGCGGTTTGTCGTCAGATAGAGGCATGTGGAAGAGACAAAGACGATGACACCGATGTTTAGTTAGACAACACGTATTTCCTCCATTAAGTTCTTTTATTTATTATTTCTGTCAGTTGACGTCTGTCTTTATACACACATACACATACACAAACATATACTCCCTCTGTCTCGTAGTAGTAGACATTTTAAGATCTACGAGAGAGATACCGATGCTCAAGGTAAATAACCTTAGTACCCCTAGAGATAGAGATAAAAATGTATTGAAAAAAAGAAAAAGATGTATTGGAAAAAGAGAAAGATGCATTGAGAAGTCCAAATGATAACTATTTTGAGACAATTAAAATTTGAACACTATAAGGTCAAGCTTTTGGGACGGATGGAGTACGTATACACATATATAATATAAAGAATTAGAAAGATGACAATGTAAAATTGGTGTTGGAAGATTCATCAGGAAGATTATATACTTTTATAAAATACATGGTCTTTTTTTCTTATTTTGAAAATCACGTTGGCAAAAAAGACTAATTAATTTCATTTATAAAAATGGCATCCTCGGAAATGCTAGGCATGCATGAACTGAGAACCAAATGTTTTTTGGTCTTCTAGATTTACTCTCAGATCACAAATTGATATAAGTAATTTTTCTATCGACATGATATACAAGATAGAGCTTTGACAGGATTTTCTTTGAAAACATGGTAGTATTATTCCTAATAAAATTCAGCAAACTAATTCCACATGGAAATTAAGGTTGGCACAATTTTCATGTAAATAAACCTTTGACCTTTCCCTATATATACATCGACATTGTTACAATTCGTTCTTTGGGACTAGTTAGCATAGCATCCTAAACCTCCTACCGCCGTCTGCTGTGGGAGGCAGCGCCTCTCGCGCTTGTAAGCCGCAACTTTCCTGTAATCCCTCCTTATTTAATGATATGCCAGTCTACCGGATGTTTTTAAAAAGACATTGTTATATATAATTAGAACATGGCATGTCTATTGTAGTTGCAAAATGAAACCAAACATGCCTTACTGATTGTAAGAAACCACGCATCCTAAATTGTGACAGTCCAACAATCTTTTTCCCCATTTCTCCATCAACATGCATATTGTAATTTATTTATTTTAATCCGTAAGCTAAAACAAACAAAGCTTAGATAATTCATGACATGTTTGATGTTTGCAACTCTTGTTGAGGTGGTCTCAACTTTTGTTGAGCTGTTTAGTTAGAGTTGAACTCTTGCCGTTTGAGGTAGTTGGCATTTCTCTAAGCACTATATTGTAAGCTGGTATCCCCAGCATCGGATCAAGGTGTTCGATACGCTTTCTAATAAAGCTGGGAGAATGCCTTTGATTTAAAAATGTTTGATGTTTGCCTTGTGGACCATGCGATTCATCTAGTGAAATTAAATAATTAAGTACCATTGATTTTTATAAATATTGGTTGAGTGTACAACTTATGGAGTTATGGTGAGATTACAAGCAATAGAACTTCCTTTTTCTAATAAAAATATATACATATATTATTGCAAAAATGAAACAATGTTAGTGACAAATTCAAAGTGTGTTTTTGTTGTATCTATTATTTACGTATAAAGAGAACGCACTCACGGAATACTTGCTTTGTTCCTTGAGCAACTGGATCTCATGGGTTGATTTCGTGTGAGCCTTTTTATCTCATCTCTTGTCTTGGACGCCGTACGGGCCTCGACGGCCACGCTTATGTTTGTTAATACTATTGCATCGTTGAAGTCACAAATAAATAATCTAGTTAACGACGCTTTACATAGGAGTACTTTACATAATATAAAACAAATAAACCAAATAAAAAAACACCTTTGTTTTGTTGACCAGGATTTGACTTTTGTGGCGTGTTGGATTATTATTAGTCGCTGCTTTCTACATGTGTTCACATATGCGAAAAGTAAGGCTTGGTTGAATGGTCACTGATGATTGGCTAGCGCTATCTGAAGACACCAAAAGATACATATATAGAAAAAGCTCGTATTTAAGTTGTGGATTATTTGGGACAACAGGATGATCTCATGGACACGTATACGTATATACGTGTGAGATGATAATCTCAACATTGATTGGTGGGACCGAGTGTTATTTGTGTGTACTGATTGAGTGTTTACTTTGTGCATCTGAGATTTTTAAATCTTTTTAAAGGGATATGTATCCTGATTATGAGTGTTTCAAGATTTTCGTATCATCTCAACGTAACGATCTTAAAATTAATATAAAAACTTCACTTATATCGAAAGAAATACGTATATATTTGAGGCCTTGAATGGGACAGCTAGCTGGCCGGCCGTTGATCTCTACTAGGAAGCAACTTCATATGGAGAGACGGTACGGTAACCTTGTCGATGGAGCAAGAACACGTACGCAAAAAGCTAGCTATACTCCTGAGACAAGGTAAGCTAATGGAATGGAGTAGAGGACACAACTAGCGGGATGCATGGACCATATCATATCCATGATGATCCATCCGTTTTTAGGCATAATACACACATAGTGAAAGGTTTGAAGGTGACGTTGCCGGGCTACGCATATCAAAACACAACTGGATTCATGTTCTTTGCCGAGTGCCTGAGACACTCGGCAAAGGTCAAATTGCACTCGGCAAAAGCCTTTATCGAGTGCGGCACTTGGCAAAGAACACACGGTAAAAAATTGATCGGCAAAGCCCTCTTTGTCGAGTGTCTTTTATCAGGGCACTCGGCGAAGAAACGCAACCGTCACGACGCCGGCCCCGTTAACGGTCACTTTGCCTAGTGCCAACCCTGCAGGCACTCGGCAAAGATTTATTATTTTTTTAAAAAAAATTCTTTGTCGAGTGCTCTCTGTCGGGCGGGTCTTCCAGGTTGAAGGAGACATCGGACGTCGTCTTGCCCTTGTGGGCCATACACCATGCCTAGAAGTCCAAGCAAGCCTAGCCACTATGTGACACAGACTACGAGAAAGACAGCACGATGATTAGAAATCAGGCAGAACTGAGCGTCACAATAGATAAATGAATTCACGTACCCATGCTTGTTTGTATCCAGCGAGGCTGCGGCTGCCTTGATGGTGTGCTGGACCTTGCATCTGCAAACGATGGTCTCGGGCATCCCTGTTCAGAACTTACCCAATGAACGGTTGCACCTCGACAAGGTTGGTCAACACATATAGCATGATACTGCGCCACTCTTCATTTTTCAATTGCTTAGTGGTCGATGCACTTGCGCTTCCGAGTTGCCCTTGGAAAAGGCTGAGGTTCGATTCATTTTCGCCAGCATTGTAACAAGGGGGTGGATTATAAACGCTATGAAGGTTCTTAGTGTAGTATTTCTCTGTGAAGTTCGACACCTCCTCTAGAATGTATGACTCTATAATGGAAGCCTTAATTTTGGCTTTATTTCTACATTTTTGCGAAGAGTCTTTAGACATCTCTCGATTGGATAGCACCAACGGTTCTGCATGGGCCCCCCATCCGTGCCTCATACGGGAGGTGCACAATCAAATGCTGCATCGGTAAGAAGCAGCCAGGTGGAAAGATCTTCTTCCAACTTACAGAGCAACACGGGTGCCGCTTTTTCCAAGTCATCAATGATGGTCTGAGAGAGCTCCTTGGCACAAAGCTGGCGGAATAAGTAGCTCAACTCTACCAGCACTTGCCAGACATGCTCCGGGACATAGCCTCGAACCATCGTCGGAAGAAGCCACTCAATCCATATGTGGTAGTCATGACTCTTCATCCTATTGACTCGCAGAGTGCCTAAGTTCACTCCCCTCTTTAGATTCACTGCATACCCATCAGAGAACATTAGCGTCTTGATCCATTCAAGTACTTCCCTCCTTTGGTCCTTTTTCAAGATGAAATCGGCCTTAGGCCTTCTCTAGGTCTTGCCATGACTAGGAGGCTGCATCTCTTGATTTGGTCTATCGCATAATGTTGTCAGGTCCACTCTAGCCTTAGGGTTGTCCTTAGACTTTTCAGTGTCCATGAGTGTTGCCCAAAGTGCCTTGGCGACATTCTTTTCAGTGTGCATTACATCAATGTTATGTGGCAGAAAAAGATCATCGAAATAGGGGAGCCTCGTCATGCCCGAGATATGAGTCCACATATGTTGCTCACCATATCCCACAAAACCACCTTTATTGGGCACGAGAGCATCTATCTGAGCATGAACCTCGGCACCAGTCATCATCCGTGGTGCAGGATTTGTCACTTTGACACCTTTCGTAAAGTTCTTGATGTCTTGTCTGAATGGATGGTCAAGAGGTAGGAATTGATGATGTCTATCAAACAACGAATACTTGCCACCCTTCTGTAGCCAAATGAACCTCACACCTTCTTTGCATATTGCGCATGGGAACTTCCCGTGAACACACCAGGCGCAGAATATCCCATACACCAGAAAGTCATGCAGGGAGTAGTGGTACCAAACGTGCATTTTGAAGGTTGCCTTTGTAGCTTGATCGTATATCCATACCCCTTCGTCCCAAGCACGGATCAATTCATCAAACACGAGCTCCATGAACACACTCATATTACTCCCTAGGTGTCCAGAAATTATCAACGACAAGAATACGTTATGTCGTTGAAAGGAGACACCGGGGGGGGAGATTAAGGGGGATAACGAAGATGGGCCAACATGTGTATGGGGCAGCCATCATTCTATAAGGATTGAACCCATCTATTGCCAGCGCGACACGTACATTACGGGCCTCATCTGCTTTGTCATGATGTTTGTCATTAAAGCGGATCCAAGCTTCACCATCGGATGGATGTACCATCTTGTTAGGATTGTACCATTTGCTATTTTTGTGCCATATCATCTGTTTCATGGATTCCTCAATCATGTATAGCCGTTGGATCCTCGGTAGGAACAAAAGGTACCATAGGATTTTTACGGAGATCGTAAGTTGCCTCTTCTGGCCATCATCAGAGTCTACCTCTAGGTACCTAGAGGATTTACACTTTAGATAGAACTTTGCATGCTCGTGTTCTTTCCTAAATAGGACGCACCCCTTCGGACAAGCATGTATCTGCTCATACGACATCTTAAGTGCACGAAGGAGTTTCTATGACTCGTGCATGCTCTTTGGCAGAATGTGGGCCTCTGGAAGCAGGGTGCCAATCACGGCCAACATCTTATCGAAGCCTTCTCGACTCAAGTTTAACTCAGACTTCAACCCCGTTAAGCGTCCAATGGCATCCAGTTGAGACACCATTGACCGATCGTGAAGGGGTTTCTGTGCCGAGTCCATCATATCGTAGAACGCTTGTGTGGCTGTTTCCATCTCCTTCTTCTCACGTCCCTCATCGAACTATCTTTGGTGAAAGTCATCTAACATGTCTACTACCCCGACATTAGCATCAAAAGCCTCCACCCATGGTCTCACTACCTCCTCTCTCATATGATAGACTTCACCATGGTGGACCCACCGGGTGTAGTTTGGCATAAATCCATTCTTCACAAGATGTTTACCCATTTCCACCTTGTTTACTCTTCTCTTGTTTCTACATTTGCTGCAGGGACACAAAACTAGGCAATGTCCTTTAGCAGCCTTGCCAAATGCACTATTCAAGAAAGCATCGATCTTGTTCATCCATTTCGTGGTGTAATCACTCTGACTTCTCCAGCCCGTGTACATCCACTGACGGTCATCCATCCTCTAATATATGTATCAGCGAGTAATGTAACCATCAATTGCATCTACATGGTGTTCCTACAGTCTAATAGGTGAGGATATGTCCTAATCCCACACGCGGATGCGTAGATGAGGTTAGTTTCCATGCTCTACTCCTATCCGAGATAGAATTTCGGTAGGACCTCCCCGCTGTTCTCTAGATACACGTCCTGCCAAAGAAGAGTGCGTATCCGGAGAACAACAGGGAGGTGATGCCGAAACTCTGTCTCGGACTGGAGTAGACCATGGAAACTAACCCATCTACGCATCAGCGGGCTGTCCAAAAATATGGACAATCCGAAATAGATACGGTCATAGATATGCAAAGATCTACATACCTCCAGCCATATCTCTTTCGAACAGGAGATGCCTAACTGGGTTATGCGATCTACGACCATGATACGGAAAGAGGGGTTATACCTAGGCTGGCGGTGGAGTCAGGCTAGCGGGGCCCTGGCGGGTCGGTGCAGTGGTGAGGCGACGCGGTGTAGGCAGACCGGCACGGCGACGGGAACTCCGACTCGGCTCCGACGGGCTCTTCTCTACAAAAATGGAACAAAAATTGTCATTTTAAAAAAAAATTCGGTAGAACCTCCTCTGCACGGTGAGGTTTCCAAAACCTGTAAAAAACAACGGCACGATGGTCGACAAGCACATATGTCTCAAGAGAAGCCATGTAGTTTGGATATCAATCCATGTAGACGAATATATCCAAGTAGTACCACTACTTCTACTACTACTTTCACTATTGCTACTACTACTACCACTAGTTCTACTACTACTACCACTACTTCTAATACTACTACTACCACTAGCACTACTACTACAACTAATACTACTACAACTATCACTACCACGACAACAACAAGAGAGAGGGCATACCTGACGGGCGCCAGGGGTAGGGGCGGGCGACGTCGGGGTCGGGGTCGGGGTCGTCGGAGTCGGGAATGGGAATGGGGTTAGGCATGGGCAGCATCGGGGTGGGCGGTCCACGGTGCGTGGTCGAGGGCAGGAAGGGGCTACGGCGGGCGGCGCACGGCCCGGGGAAGGGCGACGGCGCGCGGCGTCGGCGGCGGACCGGTGGCTGGCGGGCGCGCGGGTGACCGGGCGGCGCGGGCAGTGTGGGTGGCCTAGCATCGCGGTGGCACGGGCATGCGGGCGGCGTGGGCAGCGTGGGTGATCAGGCGGCCTGGCGGCGCGCGGGCGGCGTAGGCGGTGGAGGCGTGGGCGCGCGGGGGGCTTGGCGTCGCGGTGTCACGAGCAGCGCGAACGGTCGAGCGGCGCGGGCTGTGGCGGTGCGGGCGCGCGGGCGACAGCGGCGCGGGCGCGGGCGGTGCCGTGTGCGTGTGTGCGAGGGCCGGCCCAGCCGGTGGGGTTAAATCCCCCCTTTGCCGAGTGCCCCCGATCTAGCACTCAGCAAAGATTTTTTTAATTTTTTTAACCGCCTCTTTGCCGAGTGTCACCTAGCCTAGCACTCAGTGCCGAGTGTCCCAGATGTGGCACTCGGCAAAGTTTTTTTTGGAAAATACTTTGCCGAGTGCCCCTACACGGCGCTCGGCAAAGATTCAATTTTTTTTGAAATGTCTTTGCCGAGTGCCCACTGATTCGGCACTCAGCAAAGATAGGAATTTAAGAAATTACTTTTTTTAAATACCTTTGCTGAGTGCCCCTGTGAAGGCACTCGGCAAAGAGAAAATTTCTATAAAAATTTCAAAAATCCTCTTTGCCGAGCGCCTTATTCTTGGCACTCGGTAAAGACCCCGTTTGCCGAGTGTATGCCTCGACGCTCGGCAAAATTTTTTTGTTTTTGGCCTCCAAATTTTCTGTGCAGCCCTTTTAAAGTACCAGAAACTCCTTGTTAGAATTTGAGGATTTTTTGTGGCTTTTTGATATATTTAGTTACATTATTTCGTTTACTTGATTTTTTTGAAAAATATAAATTTGAACTGCATGTGGTACGAATAATGGAATGTAATGATTCAAAAAATGATAGTCATGTTACTGAGTGTAGTGTGAGGCCGTATCCAGGAACAGACCCGAAATTTCGGACATCTTGTTCACGAAACATGACCGTGAACTTGCGTGCGAAGTGTTTTTAAATTCTATAAAAAGCAAACGAAGTCTGAAAATCATGAAACTTGTTGAGATGTCGTGATATCGTATGTGGAGGCTATGATAAAAATTCCAGAAGATTTTGTGCACGTTGTCCTGGTTTATAAGCATCGTACATGACAATGTGCACGAAATCTTCTGAAATTTTTATCATAGCCTCCACATACGATATCACGACATCTCAACAAGTTTCATGATTTTTGGACTTCGTTTGCTTTTTATAAAATTTAAAAACACTTCGCACGCAAGTTCGCGATCACGTTTCGTGAACAAGATGTCCGAAATTTCGGGTCCGTTCCTAGATACGGCCTCACACTACACTCAGTAACATGACTATCATTTTTTGAATCATTAAATTCCATTATTCGTACCACGTGCAGTTCAAATTTATATTTTTCGAAAAAAAACAAGTAAACAAAATAATGTAACTAAATATATAAAAAAAGCCATAAAAAATCCTCAAATTCTAACGAGGAGTTCCTGATAGTTTAAAAGGGCTGTACAAAAAATTTGTTGGCCAAAAACAAAAAAAAAACTTTGCCGAGCATCGGGGACTCGGGGCATGGCACTCGACAAAGGGGGTCTTTGCCGAGTGCCAAGAATAAGGCGCTCGACAAAGAGGATGTTTGAATTTTTTTAGAAATTCTCTTTGCCGAGTGCCTTCACAGAGGCACTCGGCAAAGACATTTAAAAAAAATCGAATCTTTGCCGAGCACCGTGTCAGGGGCACTCGGCAAAGTGTTTTTTAAAAAAAAAACTTTGCCAAGTGCCTAACAGCAGGCACTCGGCAAAGAAGGATGTGGCCGAACACCGTTACGCGGGACAGCCTATGCCGAGTGCCGCGCTTTTGCTGAGAGCCTGGCACTTGGCAAATAAGTCCTTTGTCGAGTACCCAATTTTTAACACTCGGCAAAAAAGTTTGTACTTGGCAAAGGTCCTATTTCCAGTAGTGAAAGTTGAGCATACAAATTGAGAGCACGACGAGAGGAGGCACCTACTTTAATTTTGTGCAGAACTAGTATATATAGCAATATAAATACACCTTAATTCGACGACTCCACACACACACACACACATACATATATATGTGTATGTATGTATGTATGTATGTATAATAACTCCGATTTCCTCCGGCCAAAAAAGAAAAGAAAAAAGAAAAAAACTCGATGTTTTATTTGTATACTACTCCATACATGACATCAGACTTATTAAGGTTCCTTAATTATGTACTCCGATCCGTCGTTGAAAAACTAGGGGGGTGTACACCAACTAGTACAATTCAAAAGTCAAATGTCGTAAACTTGACCAGCATTAGTCAATTCAAATATATGAATGTACGTATAGCTGCACAGAAGACGCGTCGATGTATAGCTAGCACTATGGGAGACGCGCTCTTTGCCGAGTGCTCGCCCAAACCCTGATGATTACAAGTTGAACCCAAACACGCATGACGGAGAGTTCTATCAACAAGAAGAGGGGCCACCAGGGATGCTTGAGATAGACTTAACCGGAGAGATTGAAATGGAAGCAGACGAGGAATGGGTTGTTGACGAGGACGCTGCAAATGAGGTGCATGATCCGAAGGACTTGGAAATGCTTGACGGACTACGACTAGGCAATGACAACGATGAGGATGAGGCTATTGAGGATTTGGACAATCTTGATAGTGATGACGATACCTATCGTCCAGATAATCCCGATCATGAAGAATATTAGAAATACATGTAATACTATGTTATTTTGTAATTACATTTTCTTTATTTTGCATCTCTTACTAAGTACGTCTCGTTTATCTGTACTTACTGGTTTACTCTTTTTAATTGCAGGTGATGGGGCCCACTAGGAGAAGCTGCCCCTCGGTTTACGCCAACCGAAGGGACATGGCGGCGGCTAAGGAGGCGGAGGCGTCAAAGAGGCCGAGGAGGCTGAGAGGCAGGCCCAGGTGGGAGCTGTTGACTGACCACGAGCGCAGCTCCTCACGTGACCCTGTGCACGACGACGACCTTCAGCACACGGTGGACGGGGACGGGGTCCACGGACGGAGGATGAGGAGGCGGTTCTAGCGACGGAGGACGAGGAGGCGGCGACGGTAGGGGGTTCCACTTCCTCTGGTACGTCGAAGCCCTACCAGCGAGGTCCCGCAAAGCTCCCGAAGCGACCGATACCTGTTGAGAGGCGCCCACTGATTGCACCTGAGGGCGATAAGTAAGTAACTTCATATGTTCTTCATTTGATATGTTGAAAAATCATAATAACAACTAATAACTATTGTGGATCACTTGTGCAGGAACCGGGTGCTTGTGGACCAGGCGGCCCCAACACGTAATGTGAATGGCATCCTGGGACTTCTGTGCAAGGAACACTTCCCTGGCCTGGTTAGGAAAGGAGATCAGGATTGGGAGTCGGCCTGGACGTTCGACCACTATGCCCTCATGCAGGATGCTCCAGATCATAATGGGATCCACTGTAGAAACAAGGCAGATCGGGTGATTAGGGAGTTGTGGGTAAGTCTTTCTTGCACTACATTCCTCAATTCCTCGCATTCATTGGACATTCTTGAAATAAAATAATGGATACCTCGTGTCTTTATGCAGTACTTCTTCAGAATCCAGGAGGGACGAGAGGAAAGTGCGTATCAGGTGGCTTACGCTTCCTGTAAAAGGCGTGTCACGGACTTGCACTACGAGTCCGCATCTAGGCCCACATAGACTACAACGCCAAGTTCCTACTCAGGCGTGTCAACAAAGAGGAGGCAAGATGGATGACGCTGACAAGGGAGCAGTATATACAGGTAAATATGAAACATGAATATTCATTTCTTTTGAGATTAAGTATGCCTAATTTGATCTTCTGATATGTCGTATACTTGATGTCCTGTAGGCGATTCCAAGCTGGTGCGCCACCCACCCCGATTGCTGGGAATATATTGTGGACACCTGGTTGGACGGGGACTGGCAGAAGAAGCACGAGGAGGCCCGCGATAGGCGTTTGCAGACGCTAGGTGTACCTCACCATCAGGGCAGCCGCAGCCTCAGCAAATATGCAAAGGCATATGTAAGTCTCTACCATTGCTCTAATCTAGCCGCGCTCAATTCTGCATCATTTCTAACCACATGTTATTGTCTTTCTCGTAGTCGGATGCACACGGTGGCCAGCCAGTTGGTCAACTCAAGGCATATGCTCTGGATCACATGGGCAAGGCGATGGCCGATATCGAGTATGACCCAGATGCCTCGGTTCAGGCGTACACCAACTCCAGCATCCACACCCGCCTCTCTTCGTACACGGAGGCGGCAAGGTCAGTCCATGGGCCGAGCTACGATTCGAGAGCCGAGGAGCGCCTTGATCCTTAGCTCGTGATGAGGGTGGGGCAAGGCAAGAAGCATGGGCGGTTCTGGATTGGCGACGGCATCCTCGACGCGGCCTCTACTCCTCCTCTCCACTAGCTCCGAGCATCGAGCACGAGCTCAAGCGTGCCCATACACCAACGGTCGACCGCGGTGTCGGCACTCCAGGTAAGCATTCCTATTTCATTCGCTGTTCTTTGACTTTTACATACCTTACCTATGCATTATTGAAACATTGGGGTCAAATGCTGCAGGCCCAGGTGCAGGAACTGCAGGCCGAGTGGGAGGTCGAGCGGCAAAGGCTACAGGCTTTAGAGGCCCAGCAGGAGCAAGATCAGCGGCAGATGGCCGAGATGATCAAGTTCATGCAGCAAATTGGCCAACAACAAGGTTGGGCGATCCCACAGACGCTGCTTGCTCCAGATCCACCTCCACAACGTCCTAATTCTACCTCGGTGAGTATAAGTATGAAGTTTTACTTTCTATGCTAAAACTTAGAGAAACCTAGTGGTGGTGGTGGTGGTGGTGTGGTGTTGGTGATGGTGGTCACGGTGTTGTGGTGCTCATGGTGGTGGTGGTGGTGTGGTGGTGGTGGTATGGTGGTGATGTGGTGATGGTGGTGTGGTGGTGGTGGTGGTGAAGTGTTGGTGGTGAAGTGTTGGTGATGGCGGTGATGTGGTGGTGGTGGTGGTAATGACGGATATTTATCTTGCATAGTTATCTATTCTCTTGTCGCTCACGTGCAATCTCTTCTATTTTGTGCAGCATCAATCGGGGGTGGCGTCGAACCACCTCGGAGGGTCACCGGGATCGCACTTTGGGCCATCCCAACCCGGACCATCGCCGTGAGCTTCAAATGGCAGCCGTTGTGATATAATGCACTTATGAACTTTGTGAACTATGCTTGTGTGTTTGGACTTTGGACTTAGGAGTCGAGATTGTGATACTTGTATGCTATGTTTGTGTTTGTGGTGGATTGTGATATACATTTGTATATATTTATGTGATATATAGTTGTGTTATATATATATATATATATATATATATATATATATATATATATATATATGATGTATATCTTGTTTGCAACGATGGAAGACTAAAAACCAAAAAAAATGAATTTTTTCACTTCTTTGCCGAGTGTCATGACCACGACACTCGGCAAAGCTGGGAATCTGGGACACTAAGCTTCACAGCTTTGCCGAGTGCCTACCTACAGCACTCGGCAAAGAAAATCCAAAAAAAAAAGAAAACAAGCTTTACCAAGTGCCAGATTCAGGCACTCGGCAAAGCATTTTTTAAAAAAAAATAAAAAAAAACATATTTCTTTGCCGAGTGCCGACGCGTGGCACTCGGTAAAGGGGCCATCACTGTGACATGGCCATCACGGCGGTTTTTCTTTGCCAAGTGCCGTCATGGCACTCGGGAAATCCTTTGCCGAGTGCACGACATGCGGCACTCGGCAAAGAAGCCTTTGCCGTGAAGGGATATGTCGACAGCTCTTTGCCGAGTGCAGCACTCGACAAAGGCTTTGCCGAGTGCAAAGCCTTCTTTGACGAGTGTAATTGCACTCGGCAAAGCACGCGCCTGCTGTAGCGTAGGTTCGTAATAATTGACATGGCCCTTTTAATTTGGTCATCAGATAATATAAATGTTGGTTGTAGTAGCTGATAATACATCGTAGTATCGTACAATGAGAAAATAATGGTAAAAATGTGCCTTGAAAGATTTTCTGAAATGCTGAGAAATGGAAGGAGTATTGTTACTTTGTTTGACTTGGTATTTTCATATACTAGTAGAATGGTTTAAATCCAACAAATTTGTGAGACGACTAAATTATTTTATGAGTATATAACTCCGATTCACTATATAAATTTTCATCCGTCTATGAATTAAAGTAAAGCATTATCGATAGTCAAATTAAGTTTCAAGACCTTGACCTGATGATTGTTATAAAAAAAAAAACTTAAGCATTATGATCTGTACGCATGGGCAATTACTGCAATTTAGGAGTGGGGATTTCAGCGAAACGTACAAGAGCTGAAGTCAACCTTAAGTACAACTATACATACATCAAGTGTTACACGTACGTTGGGCAAATAAAAGTCAGAGAAATACTACGTATTATTCTCAGCAGAAGCATTGTTACCTACGTACACACTGCACCAGGAGTGGTCGGAAAAATAGAATAAAAGCCGCATAACATGTACATATATATTATAATTACGACAACCAGTGATGAAAAGAGTGACGTGGACGATGATGCACGGCTGCTCGGCAGAGGGGCAATTCCTGAAATTTTACTTTCTCCACTCTAAATTATAAGACGTTTTGATTGTTCTAAATATTTTTTTTTACTGTGTATCTAAACACATAATATATGTCTAGTTAAGTGCATATATAGCAAAGAAAATATGTACCGTGGTGGCAGTAGTACGTAGTGGCATGCATATCCTAGATGTACGCAATATTGCAAAAGAAAATATGTACAAGGACGTGACATGCAAGGCACCCGGCCGCTCCGGCCACTACACGACACAAGTCAGAAGTGACAGACAGCAGCTTGGGCTGCTCTGGCTGCAGCTGGCCGTCGTCGTCGACGTTGACGATACGGTACGGTGTTCATATCGATCGATCGAGGCTAGCTAGATGCTCCGATCCATCGCGCGCCCACTAGCTACCGACGGTAGTGTTCATGGCCGACATGTATGCATGCATGATTCGCCGACGAGAGGATCGGATCGGAGGCGACGACGACGACGTACGCCAGTCGGACGCCGCCGCCGGCCGGTTGGTTGACTTAACCTTGTGGGAGGCCAGCTCTCCCGGGCCCCGGCCAGTACAACCTGCACCTGCTGGTGGTGGCCGTTTGTGACTAGTACATGCACCATGCATTTATCCATATGGCCGGCAACGACGGCAACGCGTATATATGTGGCATGGCCTCGACCTGGACTACTCTCCATCCACAAACATATAGGCATCACATATCACAATAACCACACAGGTGATGGTAACAGCATCAGTGCAGGTGCCGCTAGTGGAAAAAACAATATGCTCACTTCGTCCCATTCCAAATTATCAGTACCGCTCTGGCTTTTCTTGTATATAATATTTTTTGTTATACGTTTAGCTATATCTATGTCTAGTAAACGCAAAAAAAAAGCTATATCTATGTCTATATATCTAGAAAACCTCTACCTTTTCTTGTTATATAGTATTTTTTGTTATACATTTAGCTATGTCCATGTCTAGTAATCGAAAAAATCTATATCTATGTCTATATGAAGGACCAGAACAGCGACCAGAGGGGAGTGAATGGGAGCCGATAAAAGTTTCTTCAATAAGAAACTCGGCCTATGTCCAACATCCCTCTCAATCAATCTTCAAGATTACTAACGGAAAACACAACTAGTCATCGTATATACTCATGTCCAGATCACACACACGTAGTGACAACCAACAAGCAATCAGCAGAATAATAAAACAAGTAAATAGGCAAACGTATGGATTTAACCGGAAGCCAAGATGTTGATGAATGGAGCAGCTGTTGCCAATGGCTTGACCCTGACAGCAGCTTGCTGGTGGCCGGCAAATAGCAGGTGCTGAACTTCTGTCCTGGCGTGCTCGACCAGCAGCAGCAAGGAACGGCAACAACACCCAGCGGACGGTAGAAACTGGACTCCGCGACGGCGCGCGGGAGGTCCCTGGCGACGGCGGAACTGAGACCCCTAGGTGACAATCTGGAACAGTGCAGAACGCAGAACCAAAAGCAAACACAACTACCCTGGCGACGGACGGTAGGAAAAGTAGATGCAAACAAAAAGGAACAATTCACCAAGATGAATGATTAACTCCAGTAATTGTTCTACAAAAATGCATCTAGCCTTCGCCCGATCGTCCTCCCTCTCTTGATTGGAGAGATCAATAAAAATCTCTCTCTAGACTTGAAGACCTAGGCTAGATCGAGAGAGATGAAAGGACCTAGGATGTCGCCTAGAGGGGGGTGAATAGGCGTTTCTGAAAAATCAACACCTTTAAAAGCGGAAACGATTAGTAATAGGAGTTTCCAAAATGGAAACTCCAAATCAGAGTAGTACCACCCCTCACAAGTTAGCCACAAAGTATATAAAAGATACTAGATAAACCTAGGGAGCCAAACAGCGGCAACCAAAGAGTTGAATCAAAATGCACTAGTCTGTTAATGTCGGAAGTCCCGACGTTTGGGTCAGAACTTCCGACGTGTCAGAAGTCCCGACGATTGGGTCAGAACTTCCGACGTGTCAGAAGTCCCAACAGTTTGAGTCAGAACTTCCAACGCAAACTGTCAGCACTTCCGACCCCTGCGGGAAATGAACTACAAGTGCTAAAATGAACTTTGCGATGCCGATAACTTACAAACCCACTTCCTAGTGGTAAGGTAAGGTGTTGGGTCACTCTCTTGACGTCGATAAGCCACCAATCCGTAGATCGAGTCCCAAACCCTAAGAAATAGCTAGAGAGAGGGAGACAACCAAATACAAGTAATTTCGAGCAAATCACAACAACAACAAGCACGCGGGAGACAAGAATTTATCCCGAGGTTCGGTAGCCCCACAAAGGAGTTCCTACGTCCTCGTTGTTGAGGTGACCACTTAGGTCGGAGTCTCTTCCACCTCCTTGCCTCACTCAAGGATACCACAAAGGTCACTTGAGTTTCTTCACTAGAAAACAAGGGTAATACAAACTTCCCAAGGCTCTTCCACAAGATGGAAGCTCTTGGGCGACGCCTAGCCGGCTAGGGGAAAATCCCCAAGAGTAACAAATGCAAATCAAACCGGCTTGACGAAGAAATCAAGTGCTCAAGCTTGCTCCAAGTGTTTTTCTCACTCAATCCACTCTCCAATCACTCAAACCCTTTGGGAATCGAAGTTGGAAGTAAGGGAGTGAAGAGAGGGGAGCCTAGAATGCTTGGGGGCTGTTTGGCCGAGTGTTTGTCGCAATGAAATGAGTGGGCAACGGTTAGAAGTGAGGAGAGGGGTATTTATACCCCAAGTGAAAATCGAACCGTTCAGATCTACGTCGGAAGTTCCGACGCAGATCTCGGGACTTCCGACGTATGAAGAAAACACTGTTCACAACAGGTCAGAAGTCCGTGTGTGCAAGTCAGTGTCGGAACTTCTGACAAACGTCGGGACTTCCGACGGTCATCACTTCCGACGTACGTCGGGACTTCCGACGGTCACAGTTAAACAAACAACCAACACCGCTGAGGCCGGGACTCCCGGCTTGGGTCAGGTCAGTGTCGGAACTCCCGGCGAACGTCGGGACTTCCGATGGTCGGAACTCCCGGCGAACGTCGGGACTTCCGACGTGCACAGACAGCGAGCAGTCAAAAGAACCATCGCTGCTGGGACTGCTGGCTTGGGTCGGGACTTCTGACTGTCGGGACTTCCGACACACGTCGGGACTTCCGACCGTCGGGAGTTCCGACACACGTTGGGACTTCCGACGTCCACAGTCACCGCCCAGGCTGTGACTGAGAGTCAGCACTTCCGGCAAGAGTCATGACTTCCGACTGTCGGGAGTTCCGGCTTACGTCGGGACTTCCGACACCGACAGTCACAGAAAAATTATTCTATGTGCTCGTGAAGTGCTAGAGTGTCTCATTATTGATTTAGTTATTATGCTTGAGCACTCTATCTTCCTCAGACCACCTAAACTTGCATCCCTCTTAATAGTACGGCATTCCTATTAACTCAAATTTAAAAGTATAAGGAAATTAAACCTTTTGAGTTAATCTCTTTGAACCGAAGCCGTGTTTTCCAATCTTCATTAAGTGAGGGTGCCAATCATGTTGATATTGATCTTTTCACTTGAGCATAGCCATCTTGAGCATGTGACTTGATTCCATTCATTAAATATGAATAACTCCAAATGCATCAAGTCACTTCCAACGCTTTGTCTAATATAGGTTTGATCCTCCACATCAATATGACTATCGCAGCTTGATTAGTACCTCAACTAAATGCAAGTACTTCCTTCTTCACCCTAGCTAGGTTCTTCGGCCGCCAAGCCGTCGCTTGCCCTTCACCCTTGCTTAGTACCTCGAAGCCTTTCCTTGCTATCTTCACCATCTCAAGCCATCAAGTCACATCTTGTGTTGAATCATCCATTCATTTGTATTGTTGTCTTTTTCTTTTCAATTTAGCAAGCTTCAAATATAAGACCATTCCATATGCAATCCCTCATGTCTCATTAATTAACTTTTATCGTGCTTGCTTTCACATAGATCATTGAAATCCCACAATAAATAAGCCTTCACATGAATTCCATTTGCATTGTTGTCTTATGCTTGAACTAGATTGTTTATACAACAATACATCATTTTTGGCTTTATACAATTTCATCAAGTATCTGTGAGATAATCAATTTCCTGTCTACACTTAGCAAACGGGTTAGTCCTTTAATCACGTTGTCATTCAATCATCCAAAACCCACTAAAGGGCTAGATGCACTTTCAATCTCCCCCTTTTTGGTGATTGATGACAACTTGATTAAAGCTTACAAAATGATATAAACATTTAAACTTTTGGGTTCAATGATTTATGAGAGGCTCCCCCTTAATATGTGCTTATGATTAGAATTCACAAACTGACCTCAAATGTCAATTGCACATATTAAAACAAATAGGAGACTCCCCCTAAATCATTGCATCCGTGGGGTGCATGTGTGTGTGACAAAGAGAAACTGTGATGCATATGACAAGATATATCATACAAGAATAAATATAAAGGCATCACATCAAATATTTTCATTCTAGCATGCATAGTCCTTATGAAAATAAATATGACACATGTAATTCACACATAGCACTCATTACAAATTTTCTCAGGTCCAGAAACCACTGATATATATAGATAAAGATCATGTCTCAAGAGATATATAGATAAAGCATAAGTAAGTCTCATCTCTCACATGATACAATCTATCTCAAATCCAAGATACATCAATGAAGCTCAAAAACAAGAAACGACAGCCTGCAGTACATATCTTCAGGTACAAAGATAAGCAAATGAAACTATCCTGAAGCTTTAATCAGTCTCTCTCCCCCTTTGTCATCTATCACCACAAAGGTCCAACAATGACATACTAAGGACAAAGGGGCTACAAGCTGTCACACAAAGCACAAAGGGTGCTTAAGGTTCAAACTTTGTACTAATCTCTCCCTTTGTATTAAACTCTCCCCCTTTGTCATCTTAAAGAGGTTGTACTTGTCACTTGTTTGCAATTCAAAATAGATCAAGTACATAGGTTTACTAGCTCATGAACAAACTCATACACTAACCACTAGATCATATAATCATTCAAGCAATAGTGGTAGTCTATGAATCAAAAAATTTTCATTTATAATGCATGATCCTATAAGCATGTACTATATGCACTAACCGCATACTAGTAAGGGATGAAAAATGATCATGCACAATACAATGATACCTTTGCTATATTGGAGAGGAAGATAGTCATATAGATTTCAATTCATTTCTCCAATAGCACCATGAAGTCTAATTATAAGCTTGGTGAAGACCAATAGATACCAATTCTTTGAATTCCTATTCTTCACCCATATGAATTGAGAATCACTAATGATCAAGTGCACTCTTCTTGTTGTGGTTGGCTTGCTTCTTCTTTGATCATTGCTTGCTTGAGAGAACTAAAAAGATGCACCACTTGTAATACCACTTAAAATTTTATGACTTGTTCTCTTTTGGGTATTGCTTGCTTTCTAGACCAATCTCTTGATTTTCTTCAACCAAGTACCTCAAATGTCCCTTTAGATTACCACTTTAATTTTAGCCATCCAAGCCTAGGATAAAGTGACCTCTCTCCAAAGAACCATCATTGATACTCACTTGAAATAACTTAAAAGAAAATCACTTGATCCACTTGAAAGATTTTGTTTGATTGATCCATATTGTTGGACTTAATTTGATGAATAACTTTGAATCCTTCTTTAAGTCCTTTTCTTTCTACTTGTTTAAGTCTTTTTCTTTCTATCAAAAGATCTCCAATTATCACTAGAACTTAAACTCCATCTTCATCTTCATCTTGGTCTTGATCTCTAGCTTGAGTACCAAATGTGTACCAGATACACTCTTCAAACAAATTGTCTTGTACTCATCATTTGTCATGCTTCTATTTCAAACCAAAACCAAAACATAGGTACCTCAATCACTTATAGATATGATTCTAATTTGAGGAACTTTGAATCTAAGTGACTTTTGATCAATCCAATAATTGTCACTTTCCTGGCAGATTCTGTACTCTTCAAAGAATAAATTATATCTCCCAAAGTACATATCCAAAAACCACGAAATTTGGTGAGGATGTGACACACTAAGTCTTCTAGTAGCTGTAAAAATTTGAGCTTCTTTGGACTTCTATATTGCTACTAGATTTCATATCTTTCCACACAGGTACATGCTGAAAACTGCTGCACTATAGCTGACCAGATCTACTCCAAATCCGAAGTATCACTTATCCAAATCTCATGAAATTTGCACAGCAACTAATACCATAAGTGTAGAGCATGCAGACCAAATTTCAAGCCAATACAAATAGATTTGATTACACAAACATGTCTATGATCACTGCTAGCTCAGATTTTCAATATTGGACAGATTTCAATAATTGAGCCATTTTTCTCCAAATTGAACCAAACTTGAAATCAACTTGTTTGAATACTCTCACAAGACATATGTCCATTCAAACCACTTACTAGAAGAAATCTTATGAACATATTCAATCAAACCAAATTCAAACTTGATTACTTAAGCATTTAATCCATTCAAATATCTTATAGCAAGCAACATATGCATATATATCCAATTCAATTAACTCATATGCACCCAATAAACTTTGATCAACAAGAGATATACCTTGATAGCTTATGATCATCTTTGCAAGCTTCAACTCCACTTATTTGCATGCCTTCAAATATATCAATAAATTCCCACAACTTGAATATGACACTTGTATGTTGATAGCATATGGACTTCACTCAATTTTGACTTGGCATTGGGATAGAATTGCACTAGGCTTCAATACTTGACTCAACATAAGATGAACAATAATAATTCCATTGAATCAAGTCTCCAATGCCATGGTACCTACAAACGATCATCCACTTTTCGATGGTACCCAAACTAGTTTGGGTCCTTCCATGTTAGACGCAACATACTTAGGCATAGCCTTAGTATGAATAGCGGAATATTTTTGCAATACTAACCAATAGGGTACCATAACAAACCTTCCTAGGCATAATATTTGCATCAATTGAAATAGGCTTAGGATTCTCACTTAGGGGACATAAATTAGCCAAGAATTGATTTTCTCCTTTTTTTTTTGAATATTTGGCAAATTTATGATTTTCAAAACTTGAGAGAGATTTTAGTGGGACATAGGGATATTTGTAGACTTGAGAGAACCATGTCACATGTGATTAGGCAAATAATCAACCAAGGGTAGCAACAATCACAATATGACATGACTAGGTCACAAAGACCCAAAAACCACATGATTTTCAAAAACCACACCACCTACACATGCTAGTTAGGGATTTTGTAAAACATCTATCCTATATCACACAAATGCACACACTAGCATATAAAGGGCCTTAGATGCACTTACAATGCACGTATGTAACTACATACCTTTGCCTTGAGCCCACAATATCACCATTGAGATAATACATGGCATGACAACATCATGTTGACCTCACTTGTCAAATAATCATACCATATATGAAATCAATTTTCATCCAAAGGACTACAAATAATGCTAGATAAATTTGTTAGTCCACAATATCATCACTGAGATAATACATGGCATTACAACATCATGTTGACCTCACTTGTCAAATAATCATACCATATATGAAATCAATTTTCATCTAAAGGACTACAAATAATGCTAGATAAATTTATTAGTCCACAATGGTGCAAAATAGAAACTGAGCTCCCCCTAAATAAGTACCACAAGTAATTTGAATGACTTTCAACAAGCACTTTATTCTTTTAAGAATTTGGGAGTCAATTTTCTATTTTGACCAACACAAAGTAATTTGCCATATTTAAATTTCGTTGAGACATACTCACAACCCACTTAGGTTTGATAGATCACAAGCTTCTGAGCAAATTAAGGATATATGAAATCATATGGATCAAACCTCAATTGCATCCCAATTAGTGCTCTGGTTCCTGCCATACCGGACACGTCCGGTAGACATACCGGACACGTCCGGTAGGTGCAGGACAGAAACAATTGAAGCGCTGCTTGTGATTCTTCGTTTTAGCTCTAGTACTTCTTGTATGCCTGCATCTGAACAAATGCATTGCTCTACTAGAGAGCCATTAAAAGCATCACATGGCAAACATGATAATTATTAAATGAAACTAATTAGCCACTTCCAATTATTTTACAAATATGCTTATTTGTGAGCCATTGAGCACTAAACACAAAGTGGCTATCCTATAAGGTTTTTAGGTACTTGTTATTAATGGCAGAGATGAAGTAAATGATATGGTCATTGATTTATCTTCGGGTCAACCATATATGAGATTATGATAAGAATTGATTGATAGATTGAGTGAATATTGTCAAATTGTTTGCTCAACCACCCCGAAGCTTTCATCTCACCACCAAGTACCTACATTATCAACCTAAGCACATTTTGGTACCCAACTCTTGTTGGGTCCTTTTGGGTTAGTCAACAAGTGCTTAGGCACCCAAATGGCCTTAGTACTAGTTTGTGGTGAACACATCACCTTGCTAGTGCTAACTCCATTTGAGGTCTTCCTAAGCATATTATTATAAACAAATGTGTTCGGCTTAGGGACGTTACCTTTTGGGCAATCATAGCTTAGATGCCCCTTTCTTCCACAAGCATAGCATATGCGACCTTTGTTTGCTCTATGCTTGTTTTGCTTGTATGGACATCCATCAACCTTGTGGCCCATCTCATTGCATCCATAGCATCTTCTTGTTGCAACTTGGGCTTCCTTTCTTGACTCTTGATATATAGGGCATTTCTTGGTAGGATGCCCCAATTTCTTGCTCATGAGACAAGCGCTTTGTCCATCACTCTTCACTTGCTTGGCCTCCTTGATTGAAACCTTTTGAGTGGCGGCTTCAACCTTGTCGGCCCAATTCTTATGTGGACACGTAGCCCACTCATGTCCATACAATCCACAACCATAGCACATCCTTTTTTCATATTTCTTGCTCTTGGTTGTGTTGGCCTTGCTTGAAATGTGATTCTTTTGTTGGGTTTTGGAGGAAGCAAGGTTTGAACCCTTCTCAAGCTTCTTCACCATGTTATCACGGTTATCTTGAGAAGGTTGTGCTTTCTCCTTACCCTTCAATCGAATCACATCTTTCTTTAATCTTTTCACCTCTTCTTTGAGCTCTATGTTTTCTATAAATTTTTGCTCAATCGAAGATTGGCTTGCTTGAGAAGCACACTCATTAGCACAAGAAATATTCAATTGAGATTGTGTACAAGTGAGTGTGTGAGTGGGAGGTTGAGATGATTTTACCGTTGTAATCACAACCTCATGAGCCACCTCAAGCATGATGCTTGATTCTACTAATTCTTCATGAGAGCACTTGAGATGAACATAGTTTGCTTGTAGCACATTATATTTGCTTGAGAGTTCATCTAATTTTGCCTTGAGCTCAAGGTTTTCCTTCTCTAGTTGTGAAACACTAGAAGAGGAGTTAGTAACTAAAGCATGCTCAATTGATAATTTTTCATACCTCTCATTTATGGCCTTTAGCTCTTGCAATTTGGAGATGAGAAACTTTTCTTGATTTTGAAGTGATTGCTCTTGTTTCTCATTCTCTTCCTCTAGCTCATCATTCTTCTCAACTAGCTTCATGAGAATGAGCTTGTCTTTGTTGCTTAGATGATCAAGAGTGTAGCTATCTTCAATTTCAACATCACTCTCTTCTTGATCATCTACTCGTGCTATCTCCTTGGCTTGATCTTTCTTGCTAGCCTTCTTCCTGCTTTTCTTGGCCATGAGACACAAGTGATGAGTATCATGAGATACTGAGGTTGACTCATCACTTGGCCGCCACCGGGTTTGAGCCTCATCATCACGGACTGTCTGCTGTCCGGTTGCCTCGGCTTGCACCTCTTGCTCCGGCTCGGCGCTCTTGAGGTCTTGTGAGGCTTCTTCGCTGCATGAAGACATAATGGACATATTTTCCATTGACTCGACCTCAAGTGCATCATCGCATTTGGATTTTCCATATAACTCAACGAGTTTGGTCCAAATGAGATGAGCACTCTCCGGAGGTTGTTGTCCATTGAATATTGCCTCATCTTGAACCTCTGCACTCAATGTACTCAAAATGATATTAATAGCATGAGCATTGAGTTGCATGCATATCTCTTCCTCTTTTGATAAATTCTTATAGTTGCTCCAATCAACTATAGGAAGAGGTATGCTTGCAAACACAATATGCTCAACAAGAGGACTAATATCTCTAAAAGCATTGAGTACATGAATTGACCAAGGTAGAAAGTTTGAACCATCATTTTGGAGAAGCATTGGCTCCAACTCGATAGGCGTCGACATCCTTTTCTCACGGCGGTGAAGCTTTAGGTGAGAACCTCGCTCTGATACCAATTGAAAGGACCTAGGATGTCGCCTAGAGGGGGGTGAATAGGCGTTTCTGAAAAATCAACACCTTTAAAAGCGGAAACGATTAGTAATAGGAGTTTCCAAAATGGAAACTCCAAATCAGAGTAGTACCACCCCTCACAAGTTAGCCACAAAGTATATAAAAGATACTAGATAAACCTAGGGAGCCAAACAGCGGCAACCAAAGAGTTGAATCAAAATGCACTAGTCTGTTAATGTCGGAAGTCCCGACGTTTGGGTCAGAACTTCCGACGTGTCAGAAGTCCCGACGATTGGGTCAGAACTTCCGACGTGTCAGAAGTCCCAACAGTTTGAGTCAGAACTTCCAACGCAAACTGTCAGCACTTCCGACCCCTGCGGGAAATGAACTACAAGTGCTAAAATGAACTTTGCGATGCCGATAACTTACAAACCCACTTCCTAGTGGTAAGGTAAGGTGTTGGGTCACTCTCTTGACGTCGATAAGCCACCAATCCGTAGATCGAGTCCCAAACCCTAAGAAATAGCTAGAGAGAGGGAGACAACCAAATACAAGTAATTTCGAGCAAATCACAACAACAACAAGCACGCGGGAGACAAGAATTTATCCCGAGGTTCGGTAGCCCCACAAAGGAGTTCCTACGTCCTCGTTGTTGAGGTGACCACTTAGGTCGGAGTCTCTTCCACCTCCTTGCCTCACTCAAGGATACCACAAAGGTCACTTGAGTTTCTTCACTAGAAAACAAGGGTAATACAAACTTCCCAAGGCTCTTCCACAAGATGGAAGCTCTTGGGCGACGCCTAGCCGGCTAGGGGAAAATCCCCAAGAGTAACAAATGCAAATCAAACCGGCTTGACGAAGAAATCAAGTGCTCAAGCTTGCTCCAAGTGTTTTTCTCACTCAATCCACTCTCCAATCACTCAAACCCTTTGGGAATCGAAGTTGGAAGTAAGGGAGTGAAGAGAGGGGAGCCTAGAATGCTTGGGGGCTGTTTGGCCGAGTGTTTGTCGCAATGAAATGAGTGGGCAACGGTTAGAAGTGAGGAGAGGGGTATTTATACCCCAAGTGAAAATCGAACCGTTCAGATCTACGTCGGAAGTTCCGACGCAGATCTCGGGACTTCCGACGTATGAAGAAAACACTGTTCACAACAGGTCAGAAGTCCGTGTGTGCAAGTCAGTGTCGGAACTTCTGACAAACGTCGGGACTTCCGACGGTCATCACTTCCGACGTACGTCGGGACTTCCGACGGTCACAGTTAAACAAACAACCAACACCGCTGAGGCCGGGACTCCCGGCTTGGGTCAGGTCAGTGTCGGAACTCCCGGCGAACGTCGGGACTTCCGATGGTCGGAACTCCCGGCGAACGTCGGGACTTCCGACGTGCACAGACAGCGAGCAGTCAAAAGAACCATCGCTGCTGGGACTGCTGGCTTGGGTCGGGACTTCTGACTGTCGGGACTTCCGACACACGTCGGGACTTCCGACCGTCGGGAGTTCCGACACACGTTGGGACTTCCGACGTCCACAGTCACCGCCCAGGCTGTGACTGAGAGTCAGCACTTCCGGCAAGAGTCATGACTTCCGACTGTCGGGAGTTCCGGCTTATGTCGGGACTTCCGACACCGACAGTCACAGAAAAATTATTCTATGTGCTCGTGAAGTGCTAGAGTGTCTCATTATTGATTTAGTTATTATGCTTGAGCACTCTATCTTCCTCAGACCACCTAAACTTGCATCCCTCTTAATAGTACGGCATTCCTATTAACTCAAATTTAAAAGTATAAGGAAATTAAACCTTTTGAGTTAATCTCTTTGAACCGAAGCCGTGTTTTCCAATCTTCATTAAGTGAGGGTGCCAATCATGTTGATATTGATCTTTTCACTTGAGCATAGCCATCTTGAGCATGTGACTTGATTCCATTCATTAAATATGAATAACTCCAAATGCATCAAGTCACTTCCAACGCTTTGTCTAATATAGGTTTGATCCTCCACATCAATATGACTATCGCAGCTTGATTAGTACCTCAACTAAATGCAAGTACTTCCTTCTTCACCCTAGCTAGGTTCTTCGGCCGCCAAGCCGTCGCTTGCCCTTCACCCTTGCTTAGTACCTCGAAGCCTTTCCTTGCTATCTTCACCATCTCAAGCCATCAAGTCACATCTTGTGTTGAATCATCCATTCATTTGTATTGTTGTCTTTTTCTTTTCAATTTAGCAAGCTTCAAATATAAGACCATTCCATATGCAATCCCTCATGTCTCATTAATTAACTTTTATCGTGCTTGCTTTCACATAGATCATTGAAATCCCACAATAAATAAGCCTTCACATGAATTCCATTTGCATTGTTGTCTTATGCTTGAACTAGATTGTTTATACAACAATACATCATTTTTGGCTTTATACAATTTCATCAAGTATCTGTGAGATAATCAATTTCCTGTCTACACTTAGCAAACGGGTTAGTCCTTTAATCACGTTGTCATTCAATCATCCAAAACCCACTAAAGGGCTAGATGCACTTTCAAGAGAAGGTGTGTTCCCTGGAACCCTAGGCATGGGTACTGTTCCCGTGAACAGTAACTCGCCCCAAAAATCCCGAAAGCCCGGCCACCTCTCAACCCTAGGTGCCACATATTTATATCTCCAAAAGGTGGCCCACCTAAATTACAAGACTGTCATTACGCGACGTAAACGACACGTAATGGCATGATAATCATATCCAATCAATCACGTCCTCCATGGCAAATTCCGCGATGTTCGTGATCCCTCCATCTCCGCGATGTGATCCTCACGATGTCGCCGCACGACCATCCGAAATCATATCGCGATCGCCGGAAATTTCCATCTCCGGCCACGCCCGCCGCACGAGCGTCCCGGTACGTCCTTGGTTTTGTGGCTCAACCAAGAAACCGTCCACCGACGTGCTCCCGCCGTGTAGCCAGATACAGTAGACGTACACCGCACAATCTCCGTCCCTCGAACGCGAGCGTCGAACCACCCTTCACCGTCCCGCGGTTCATCAGCATGGCATCCTATCCCCGTTCTTCACAGATCGCCGCATGATTAGTCTCCACCTGTCACCTGCAACCACAGCCTGCCAAGAGACACGTCACACGCACACCGTGTTGTCAATCGCTCATCACAAGGCACTAGCCCCACGGGCATCAGACTATATATTTAGAAAATCCAAAACAACTTATAATTTAAAACTTAGAAAGCGTTGTAGACATACGAATATGCGTTGAAACCAAGGATGGAGGAACTCATCTAAGGTGACATGCATGCAGCAGCCGTCTCAGTTCTCATGGTCTTTTCCCGCTTTAATTAGTTTTCCTCGAATGAGGCATGCAATAGTACATATTAGAGGTACCAAGGATATAAATGGAAAAAAAAAAATTGGGTGGAGACATACCCTACAGATCGGAGGCACTACCTTTGGTATGCACTGTAGATGATGCATAGGTGATAAAATTGATTAATTAATTATGTTAATGTTGGTTTATCACACACACCTAATCTCTGGGCATATATATGCCCACATAGTTTTCAACCGTACCGTACCTTTGCACTGGCAGCCATTTGTCCAAGTGGGCATGCATGTTTTAATTTATTTTTCCACAAGTAATCATCCAATGCAAAAGAACATGTCACTGTCTGCTATTTTCGGTTTGGTGGTCGCCATTCATATACACGGCCGGGTGCATGAAATGAACTGCCGCCAGCTGCTTCTACTTCCGTGTGTATGCATGTTGCTATAGTGCTTGGTCGACTGTATAAGCATTTTTTTTTGCCTGGTCTATCGACTAAGAAGAAATCAGACCATGCGAGTGGGTCCTTTATTTTTCCTATATGTCTATATATAACCAAATCAACATTGTAAAACTTAACGTACGCACAGGGCACCAAGTTACCAACACTTGCAGGTGGTTTGGCGTACCAAACGCCCAATAACTTCAGTAGAATGGAACAACATATCGTGATTCTTCCCAAATGGGTAAAATTAAAGGTGTGCTTTAGTTCACGTATACACCTTGCGGTTACCGTATCATATGGTATTCTCATTCCACTTTCTTCAGTGGAAGGCACCACACGCGACTCACACAAGTAGAACGACTAGAGGCGAAGCCACATGATATTTCCTGATGCACTGGCATGCACCGGGGCGCACAAAACTTTTGTTAGCGCACCATCTTCATTTTCATGCTACCTTTGCCCTGGCACAGGCCTAAGGAACTATTGGGGGGGGGCAACTGAAACGACAATACGTCTACAACACGCCTTTTGCTCTAAGTTATGATTCTAATAAAAGTTTTGTTTTGAGAGATTTTGCTATTTCTTGACATCTCTTTTACAACATATCGTATATCATAAAAGTTATGAAGGATTAAACATTAAGGCATAAGAAAATATGGCACCAGAAATGCATGGCTCGTACATGATGGTAGTCATAATATCTTAACAAAAACAAAATTTGGTGGAAACAAGTCATTCGAGTTGTGATGAGATAACATCTATATACCTATCAATTTGTAAGGAGGAAACAATGGACAACACTTCATTTAGATAGGTCATGTTCGCTTAAACTTATCAGCCATAGTAAAGTGTTTTTTTCTCACAACAAATCAGCGAATAATACTTTTCAGCCTGACTTTTTAGCGAAGCGAACATAGCCGATATGCATGAGAGTACCTTGATGAACATGCCCCCTACACATGCCAATGCAATTATGTACCTGGACGCTCTACGCCAAAATGCAGATATGGCAAACAAAAATATTACTAAAAATATATTTATTAATGTAGGCTCTTTATTTGGCGTAGGCATCCTCGGTTGCACCCTATAAAATGGCAGGGAGGAGGCGCAAAGCTTCTTCCACCCCATTCATTGCCACACACCCACAGCAATACACCATACCACTCCCAACGAGTTTCTGATTGTTAGTGCTATTTCATCTCCACTACCAAGCCTTGTATCTTTCCTTCATCCGGCAAGAGAAAAGCCCAACCACTCATCATACAAACCATTTGACGACGACGCCAACCATTTGCTGTTGGTTACTTGCTTGAACTGATCAGCTGTGAGTGATTTATTTTGTTTTGCTTTTTTTTCTTGGAATGATTAATTATAAAGAGCTGCTGTATGGTGCCATGTTTTGTTATATTCTTAACTCGTGAAGTTTAAACAATTACTAAATCCGTTCTAAATTATAGTTTGTTTGACTTTTTTTAACCCCAAGTTTGACCACTCGTCTTATTCAAAAATTTGTGCTAAATATCACTTCTTTTGTTGTGGCTTGCTTTATTAACAAAAGTTCTTCAAAATAACTTAAAATTTGAATATGTTTGCACAAATTTTTTGAATAGGACAAGAGGTCAAACTTGGGGTCAAAAAAGTCTGACGAGTTATAATTTAGAACGGAGGAAGTACATCACATGAGTTTACTCTATAAGAACATACTATACTGGCATTGATACTCTGACTCTGTTCATTTATGTTGTGCATGCGACAGTTTTCCGTACAATAGGTGCTATTTCATAAGCCACCGCTGCAGCTGAAGCAAATATGCCGACTATATATACGTGTGGAGCTTTGATTTACTAATATATAGAATTAAATGGGCAGTTGGGATCATATTCCAGGAACAATCGTTATATTGGGAGATATAGACAAGGCCAGATGTCTTTTAGCTTGTTCTGCATGAGGTTACAAAGAGCATCAGTGTCCTTTAGCTAGCTTCGCGTTGGAGGCTCAGAAATTTTTTTTTTTTTTTTGCAACAGATCTTTCACACACACGGTGCTGTCTTTCCATTTTTTTAAAAGAAAAATATGGTACTACTCAATACTACGTGGTACACGAGTATTTCTCCTTGAGAAATTTCTTGGCCATGAACTATATTGAAGTACTATTATACATTATCTGCCTATACTTGTACTATATTCTAGGACACATCAGTCTGTTCGGCTAGGGCTGAAACGATTGTATACGATTATGGATTATTACTGCTAGCTGATTTAATGTAAAGAAAAATAATATTCTGACTGTAAATTTACGATCACCCAGCGAACAGGCTGACGTCGTGTTAGAACAAGACACGAGACATGTCGTACCTGCAAACGTTTCCTGCCTCCGTCCAAGCCATGCATAGATACATGTGCAGTCCGGCCCCACCGGTCGGCGTGTCAGTCCAGAACAAGGAGGAGACACCCAACCGGGGTCAAATCCCCCCGTTCCGTCCGCTCTGATTTCGGGCACTTTTGCACGGAGCACCCCGAAAAGACCCGAAATCCCGCCGCCGGGCGCGGAACCACACCACCCGCCCCCGCCCACCTCCGTGCTGTTCCATTCCGTCGTTCATCTCCTCCTTATAATCCTCCTCCTCCGCCCGTCGCTCGCCGCACTCACCTCCTCCTCCGCAGTCCCATGAGCCAGGCCGCGCCCGTGGCGAACCCTCCTCGCGCCGCGCCCGCGCCTGTCCATTCCTCCGCCGCCCGCCGCTCCCCCCTCCGCTCCCCTCTGCCGCCGGTGCCCGGAGTGCAGATCCGTCTGACCGCGCCGCTGCTGCTCCCGGTAAGCAGCCCTTCCCTTCCGATGACTGCCTGACCGACCGACCGACTTGTTTCTCGCTTCTTCTTCTGTTTCGTCGCTGTGAGCCTGTGACTGTCTGTACGCAATCAAATTCAAACCTTTCTTCCTGTGGGCTCATGGCGCCTCAAATTCCTCCCTTTCAATAATCCATGCTACTACTGGCTACTGCTACTGTATATGTTTTCCGTACCTTTTCTCCTCCAAAAAATTCGGGATTTTCTCTCTTCTTTTATAAAAGCCACACGCAAGAAACGGCGGTGGGTGTCGGCCGGCCCCTCTAGAATTCTGCTAGAGTAGATGCTGCCTCAGCCGCTTGGTTTCTGCTGATTCCCTTGGCGGTAAAAAAATAATTCCTCCAAGAATCTCTGGTGACTGAGCTACTAAAAAGGGCTCCTGCGTTTTGCTATCGCAGGTTGACTCGCGCGCTGATTCGCCCCCATGGCGGATCGCCGGCACAAATTCACCGCATATATTCTTTCTTTCCTCCTTGCCTTGCCTCTTTCGTGCTACCTCCAGGAGCAGCTTTTTTTTCTTCAATAACAGGTATTAAACAAAACAGCAGCCTTCCCAGAGATTGTTCGCTCGCTCGCTCGCTCTCAGGTGCACCTGGACTCAACAGTCAAAGCACGCATGTTTCTATCCCTCTGCGGCAATGCTTGAACAGTGAGCTCTGTGGATTTGCTTCCGTTTTTAGCTAGTACCAGGTGCAGCGATCCGTGCGGCAATTACTCTGCGCTCCATCCGTCCATGGTGGATTCCTGTTCGGTCCGCCCCGGAAGGCTGCCCCCTGCCCATGCCTTTCTGGGCATCTCTTCTCTTGGCTCTTGCTCGCTCTCCACAGCACCATGTTCTTTCTGCTCTTAGGGACCCTACTTAACTATTCCAGCTAAACAGCCACCACTAATGTGTTTTTCTTCCTCTTTTTTGGGAACCAAAAAAAACCATCCCTATGATTGGCCCAGTATTTCACGAAAGAAATCATATTTGTAAGACTGATGTGTAAAGGGCAGGCCGTGCTAGAGTGGTCACTGCACTGGTAGGTTGTATTGCTAGTCCGAGAGCACCGACAGAGTGGTTGGTTGACCGTTATGGCAATTTCCCCCTTACTCGAAAAAAAGTTTTGCTGTTGTGAACTTTAAGCTTGCAAATTTCCACTCATCATCTGCCTTTGTTGCTATCTTCATGTCTGTTTCTTTAGGATACTGCTTTATCCTTCGTATAATTGTATTGTCAAACCCTGGCACCAACCGGAATCATATAGCCTGGATAGCCAGCAAGCTGCTCTCCGTCTCCTGTCAGTATGTATCCAGCTTTTAGAGGTTTGTCTCATGTTGCGATTCTTGTGCCTAGTCGAATCTCGATCTGGTAAAAAGGTTCATGAATAATACCTTTACTTTATTTGGATTCTGACGGATTACATTAGTATAGGCTGTGTCGGAAAGCAAAGCCTAACTATACCATTTTTCTGTCAATATTGTTTCTAAAGGTGGTTTGCAAAGTAGCCCTATTTTTTTGGCTGTTGGCTTTAGTAGGTGTAGAGTATACTACTTTTGTATTTTTAGCTTTTACTCCCTTTTCCTCTCTGCTATCCAGGCTTGCAATGCTATTCGTTTCATTTCAAGGTTAATGAAATCTGGCCAGTTCTCATGTTTGGCAGTAGAGTTCTGCACCCTTGAATAGATTCCTTGGATTCTGTTGATAGGCTTCCCAATTGTGCCGCAGGTTTGTGTCTTCAGCTCGGTTAGTGGTTGCAAACTGTAGTATTTTGCCATGCATACTATCTTCTAACTTCCATGTATTCGCAGCAGCAATGCCTTCGGTGCTATGCATTTAAAAAAATAGCCCAAAATTGTGCTTGCTTTCATGTACAATTGTTGTGTTTCATCTTACAAGCTTTTGATTGGTTCTTTGTCATCCAACTTACATATCAGTTGATAAATCCGACATTCTGCCAGTAAAGATGCCGATCTGTAGCTGTGAAGAGACTATCCACGAGTTTGAGTTGTTAACACGCGATGCTGGGCGAGTACAGAAGGACACACTGAAAAAGATCCTCGAGTTGAACGCAGATGCTGAATATCTGAAGAAGTTCGGCCTCAATGGCAGGACTGATGTAGAGGGCTACAAATCCTGCATCCCGTTGTGTGCGCACAGTGATCTTGAGCCATACATCCATAGGATTGCTGATGGTGATAGCTCCCCACTCCTCACTGGGAAGCCCGTCACCTCCCTTTCCCTCAGGTAATTACAGTGCTTGAAAAATGTGTCATCTTATTGTTTATATTGGTTTATGGATGTCGGTGTTTGTAACTTGATGTTCTTTCCTTGGATCCAGTTCCGGTACAACACAGGGAAAGCCCAAGTTCTTGCCATTTACTGACGAATTGCTTGAGACCACACTTCAAATATTCCAGACTTCATATGCCTTTAGGAACCGGTAAGCATCTTCATTATGTTACATTTTTCGCAACTAACGCTCCTACTTCTGAATGAGCAGGGTTTTATCTGACCATGTGCAAGATAAAATTTTCTTTATAAGGCTCTAATTAATGTCATGTGCATGTGATTAAACCATTGAATGGTTTTGGATTTTTTACGTCCTAGATTTTAAAACAGTTTTCTTTTGACAGTGAGTATCCAATAGGAAGAGGAAAAGCCTTGCAGTTTATCTATGGTAGCAAGCAAGTGGTAACAAAAGGTGGCATCCTTGCTACAACTGCAACAACAAACTTGTACCGGAAGGCACGTTACAAGGAAGGGATGAAGGATATTCAGTCTCAGTGCTGCAGTCCCGATGAAGTTGTTTTTGGCCCTGACTTCAATCAGTCCGTATATTGTCACTTGCTCTGTGGGCTAATATACTCTGACGAGGTCCATCAGGTGTTCTCGCCATTCGCTCACAGCTTAGTCCATGCATTTCAAACATTTGAGGAGGTTTGGGAAGATCTATGTGCTGACATAAGAGGTGGTGTCCTCTCAGAGAAAGTTACAGTGCCATCTATTCGTGAAGCTGTTACAAAAATCCTGAAGCCCAACCCTGAGCTTGCTGATTTGATCTATAAGAAGTGCACGGGCTTGAGCAACTGGTATGGTGTAATCCCAGCGCTCTGGCCAAATGCAAAGTATGTCTATGGAATCATGACAGGTTCCATGGAGCCATACCTAAAAAAATTGAGGCACTATGCTGGGCACTTGCCTCTGATAAGTGCAGATTACGGTGCATCAGAAGGATGGGTTGGTGCTAATATAAACCCCACACTACCACCTGAACAGGTGACATACGCTGTTCTTCCCCAGACTGGTTATTTTGAGTTCATTCGTTTGGAGAAACCAGAAGGGGAGGAGACGGAGAATAGTGCCTCCATTCATTACATAGAATCAGAACCAGTTGGCCTGACTGAAGTTGAGGTCGGCAAAATCTATGAAGTTGTGATAACTACCTTTGGAGGTACATTCCTTCTCTGTTACTGTACCATTCTTAAATGAGATTACCTATAACAAAGTACAGCATTCATGGTAATTATATCTTCTATTTCTGCCTCAGTCACCTGATTCAGATATGTTACCTTATATCATTTCAGAAGTATAATTATGATGCCTGATGGTTTACGCTATTTATATTTTTCAATGAAAAGCATTTTTGAACAGAACCAAAAAAGCACACAGTTGGGGTGCATACATCGCAGCCTATCCATTAATGTTTGGTTCATATTGTATTAGGTAGCCATAGCTGCACCAATGTTTTTGTCACCAAACGCATTTTTATCCTTTTATTATCTCAGATGGTTAGTTCTAATGCATGTCACAAGCAAATGTATATACATCTACATTTGGATATTGTAAACCTTAGACAAAAATGATTTGAATACAAAAAGTTTGCCTATTAGTTGCTGGAAAAATGTATCATATCTCTGGATACTTTTACAATCCCGGTTTGATTGTGTTGCTGTAGGTCTATATCGCTACCGGCTAGGAGATATTGTGAAGGTAGCGGGTTTCCACAACTCAACACCAGAGCTCCGGTTCATCTGCCGCAGAAGCCTAGTCCTGAGCATCAACATCGACAAGAACACCGAGCAAGACCTCCAGCTTGCTGTTGAGGAGGCAGCAAAGCTCGTGGATGCAGAGAAGCTGGAAATTGTGGATTTCACTAGCTTTGTGGAGAAGTCAAGTGACCCCGGTCGCTATGTCATCTTCTGGGAGCTGAGTTCCGATGCAAGTGAGGATGTCTTACGAAGCTGCGCAAATTGCTTGGACCTAGCCTTTGTTGATGCGGGATATATGGGTTCAAGGAAGATCAGAACCATTGGCCCACTTGAGCTACGGATTCTGAAAAGGGGAACCTTCAAGGAGATCCTAGATCACTTCCTGAGCCTCGGTGGCGCCTTGAGTCAGTTCAAGACACCTCGATTCGTCAGTCCATTGAACGTCAAGGTTCTGCAGATACTAAATAGGAACACCACCAGAAGTTACTTCAGTACCGCCTATGGGCTCTGATAAATACGAAATGCTGCTAGTAGTTCCATGTAATTATCTTTTTTTCACTGTTTCTGTTCTAGTCACCAGATAAAGAAAACAATCTGTCTTAGTCTCTTGCCGTAATACTCATATTCTAGTGGTGCTGGTTGCTAGAATATCTGTAAATCCATATGTAGTTGTAGTTGTAGCAAGTGGTATCAGAAAAGTGAAGCCGCTGCCTGCCTGCCTGTGTTCTGATTTCTGTGCACAGCAAGCAAATGCATTCAGTCTCCACTCTAGACTCAAGAGCACACACAACCAAAACATTTCTGCCTAGCTGGCTATAATGTCTTGGAGTCTTTACTTGAACAAGCAGTTCTGCAGATTTCATGCATCAATCGTAAGTCGTAACATGGGTAGGTAAGCGCTGCTTTATTTCGTCGCTGCACTGTTCCTTTACACTTTAACACTTTGTGGGCTACTTGGATCTAGCTGGGAATCATTCTGTGAAGGTTGCAATCATCCAACAATTGTTGTTGGTACCCATAACAGAGTCAGCGACACCAAGGTAAAGCACTGATTACAGGGAAAGGATTGAAAGGAGCAGTGGTCCATGAGACATGTGAAGTAGAAGGCATCATGCACCTATCTTGTTTGATTAGCTGACAGTTGCAGCACACTGCAATCATACACATATATATATTGTCCCTGAGTATAATACTACTAGTGCTAATCTTTTACTTGTCCTTCAATCAATCAGTTTTACACACATAGAAACGGACAAAACATACATACATAAAATTAAATATGTAACAATCAAAGCACATATAGAACGTGGGGGAAATAGCACTTAGAAATTTAAATACACAAGTCGCCGCCAACGTTAACCGGATACTTGCCCCACTGTCTTGGCAGTTGGCAGTTTGGCACAGAGGCTGCAAGAGAAGATCACAGGGTGTAGTTGACGTCGATGAAGCTGAGGATCTGGTGCACGGCGCCGGCGATGTCCTCCGCCGAGTATCTTGCCTCGCCGACGATCTATCACATCGCAGCGACTTATTCAATTTCAATCCTGATGAAGCTGAAGAAATATATATCTTTATTACCTTTACGTTGAAGGAGTAGAGGACGGTCTGCTCGATGGTGGTGATGTTGGTGTGCAGGATGGACATCTGCATGTCCTCCAGCGCGGCGATGGTCTTGATCAGCTGGCCTGGCCGGCGGCGGGACAGGATCTTGATCATGGCGTCGGCGCCCAGCGCGCGCACCTCGATGTCTGCCAGGCACGACTTGTTGTCGGCCACCTCCTCCCGGAGCCCGCCGCCGGCGTCGACGACGGCGCCGCCTGCCGCTTCCAGGTCCAGTATTATCTTGGCGTCGCCGCCGCCAGACGACACCGGGAAAGGGTGGCTCGGAGGGAAGAACGGCGGCGGCGGGGGCACCTGTGGCTGAGTAGTGGACGTAATTGGCGCGCCGCCGGGCCCTGCTGCGTCCACCACCGGCGGTGGCCGTGGCGCGTCGCCGGACCCTCCGTACAGGCGCCGCCGCTTCTGCGACTCCAGGCACTGGATCAGCTGCTCTAGCTCCCTGATGAACTCGATGGCGCCTCCTATGATCGATGCTTGGTCTCCCTGCACCCAGCATATATACGTGTCACGTGTCAGTCAGTTACAGCGTGCCTGTGTATTTTCTTTTTCCAAGTGACCACTATTATTAGATGAAAATTATCTATTTTGCTTCATCGGGAGACAAGAGAAGTGCACACAGGTTCTGCATGTGCGCCATTGCCGACATTCACAGAACTGTATGTAGAATGCAGTCTACACAGCAGAGTTCAAGTTTAGTGCATAAGGTATTTATGTAGGCTGAAGATTTGATTTAGCTTCAGTTTCAGTTCGAGCTTAGGATTTCAGTACCGCATATGAATTGAGACAATTTAGCGACACAAATTCCAGGCTTTTTCGTTTTAATGTCGGTAAAACATATTAATTTTGATCGTGTTGTATTTGGATAATTCTATATTTATATGCTGGCATCATGTTGTGTTTGTAGCATTATTTCCTTTTATGTTAAGTTTTTTTTTTTTGCGATATTCCTTTTATGTTAAGTTGCACCACCCCAGTCTAAAATCCTGGCTATAAGACACTGCTCCAATCCTATATAACTTTTGAGAGAGTGGAGAGGGAATTAGTTCATTTTCTAACTAATCCACATGTATTGATACGGAACATGTTTCATAATTGTTCTCATAACACTTCTCTACTATTTCTCGTGGCTACTTGTAGTAACCTAACACTTATGCGGTTTGTGTTTTATATGTTCGTGTAACCTTGGTGGTACTCCATTTGATTATACTACCTCCGTTCCGTTCCAAGTTGTAAGTTGTGTTAGCTTTTTTAGGTACATAGCTTTCGATATACACCTAAATATACACTATGTTTTGATACATAGTAAAAGCTATGAAAACAAGAAAAGCTAATAAAACGACCTACAATTTGAAACAGAGAAAGTAGATATATACCCCTTAACCTAGGTCTAGTCAACTTTTTAAAAATAAACTTTGATAGTAATTTTCTTTTCTGAAATCTTAAAAAGATCAATATGTTTAGATTTGCCTTGATCATAATCTCATTTATTTATTACACAAGTTGCATCTCAAAGACCATTACTAGCCAACATCGTCAAGTGCTTCTCCCGTTTCAAATTATAAGACATTTTGACTTTTCTGGATACATTGTTTTTATTATGTATCTAGATATAGTGTATATCTAAGTGCATAGCAAAAAGATATATATCTAAAAAAAATTAAAACATCTTATAATTTGGAATTGAGAGGAGCATTGTTTTAAACCGGAGTAGTTAGCAACAACAATTTCTTACTTGCTCATTATATTACATTCACATTTTTTTTATCGTAGGTAGGTCGTTACAAAGAAGAAAAAAAATGGTGTGTACGACACTTGATTGACAAACCTAAAGTGTCTCAGGTCTCAAAGACTCTAACCAAGTTCATGCTCCCTCTAATTTCGACCAAGTAAGTAGTAAACATATACACCATTAGCTTAATTAGTTTCACTGAATCCATCGTGATGTCTTGATAGTGTATTTATTTGGTATAGAAGTTTAATCAAAGTTATAGAAGTTTAACTTAAAAAGAAAACTATGTAGACTTACATTTTGAAATGAAGGGTCCACCTACGTACCCAAACCTGCCATTACCTGTTCATTACCATCCCTAGCCTATCCAAGCCCAAGTTTTTCAAATTTTGTAGGAAACAATGAAACAACCTGGCCTAGCAATGCAAAATTAAGGCTGAGCTCACATTTGTCCTAGTTTTCCTAAATGAAGGCGATATAGACAATATCGATCTCAACCCATATGGCCTATATATATTGCCCTTTGTTGCCCTACTCACATGGAGGTGCTAAATTATAAGCACTCTTGCCTCAACCCATGTGGTCGTCCGACTTGCCTCACCATGGTCTCGCTTGCTTCAAGTGAGTTCACTCTTGCCACCTACCTTCCCTTTGTCCATCTTGAGCGACGTCCCTAAAACAGGAACACACCACCAAACCCTAATCACTCTAGTTCGTTGTATCCACCGTTGTTTCCCACACCTGCTTCCACCCCTGCACCCCACCTTAGTCCTCCTGGCCTAGCCGCCTCCCAACCACTACCCCCTTCCTAAATTCACCAATGCATGTCCATCCATGGTAACCCAAAACCCTAAAACCGAAGCCCTAACATCGCTACAATTGTGACATGGTGCGGTGATGGCGATGACAACCAGTGCACTCAAACATGCATGATTCACACTTTGTTCACATTCGAATGCCTAGAATCTTGCCAATTTCAAGCATATGGAGTACAGGAGGCATGCCACTTAGATTAGTGTTGCTCCCCTAGTTCCTTAAGGACTCGCTTTGGAATGCAAAAATTTCACATGAAAGAGTCCAATTCAAAGAAGATTCAAGAAAATTTCTCAAAGGGGGCCCTCAATTTTGTTGAAACCATCGATGTTGGAGGATTGTGTAAGATGAGGTGACCATTATTAATTTCCACTAATAAAATACAAAATGATCGTGCTTTGTTGATGTGTAGCTAGATATATTTAATCAATGGGAAAAAAATTAATTGAAGTTACTTTCGTCTAATTAAATGATATAAGGCTGAAATGTGAGTGCAATTGCAGCAAAGAAGAGAGTGTAAAAAATCATCTGCAGGGTCTGAGTGAACGTACCCTATGGACGTAGGATCCTGGCATGAGTGACCTGAGGATCCTGAGGTACTCGTTCATCTGGCGCCGGCGGTTGCGCTCGACGGCGATGTGCGTCATGCGCTGGCTCTCCACCTCCTCGCTGGTCTTCGCCGTCCGCGGGCGCTTCCGGCGGCCGCTCTTCCCCTGGTCCCCGGCCTTGTCCGCGCGGCCACTGCCGTCGCCCTGCTGAACCAGCGTGGTGCTCTCGGAGACGCCGCCGCCGGCTCCACCGTCCTCGGCCGTCGTCTTGCTGCCCGCCGCCTCACGGTCCGCGTGGTGCTGCGGCTGCGGGAGGGTCGCTGGCAGCGACTGGAACCTGAAGAAGTATCCGTCGTCGTCGTCGACGTCGTCCGCTTCCTCGCCGCCCGGCTCCTGGCCGGCCGACGCGGCGGCGGGCTGGTTGAGCGCGAGCTTGGGGCCGAAGTCGGCGAACTGCAGCACGTCGGAGAAGCTGAGCTTGTCGAACGACACCTCCTGCTGACTCTGAGTCGGCTGCGGTGGTGGTGCTGGTGCGGACGGCGCGTGCGCGTGGTGGCCAAGCATGTAGTCGACCATCTCGGCCCCGCCGGCGTGCTGCTGGTCTTCCGGCGCCGCGCCGTCCAACGGCGCGAAGCTGTCGAGGTGGCCGTGGTGACTCCCCTGCTGCTGCGAACGGAACGGAAGCGCGCGCCATTTGCAAACAAGGATCGATACGTATCAGAGTTCAGAGATCATCAACCATTGAGCAGATACTAGATAGAGAACTAAGAAAGCAAGAAGCTAGTTCAAATTTCAGAGGTGTGAAAACATGCATGCATTGATGCATGTGAACCGGCCGCGCGCACGCATGCTGCGATGCATACCTCTTTGTCCATGATGATCAGGTCGAGGAGCAGCGTAGGTGCTTTGATGAACTCACGATGGACACATGCAGGTCGCTAGGCAGGCAGGCAGGCTCACAGGTGGTGCGTGTGCATGGCCGAGGCAGGCAGCAGCAGCTAAATAAACAAGAAGAAGCAAGGCACTCAATGAAAGAACTCAGCAGCGATCAGTCACTGATCACCATGCATCATGCATGTTCTGTACTTGTATAGGATCGTTTGCAGGAACACTGAGAGGTAGCTAACACAAGGAGCGAGGGCGAGCCAGCGGCGGCCGGGGGCACTTGAGGAAGACGAAGCTAATTAAGGAGACAAACTAAGCTAGCTTCTCGTGCTTGAGCATGGCGGACAGGGAGGGAGAGAGGAGGCTAGCTCAGCTCTTGATGGTGGAGGCGTGCGTGCGTAGGACGGACGAGCGAGGCTGATGAATTCGGCCACCGCGGTGGCCGCCTCCAAGTCCGCTCCGCTCCGGCCGGTGAGTTATGTTGTTCACATGCGCGACGCTCCCCGCCTCTGCTTTTTTTCGTCTCCATCGGCACGGCGGTCTTAGTCGTCTTAGCTTCCTCTCTCCGCCGCCGCCGCCGCTGCGTCATGGATGCAGGATGATCACGGGCGGGTGCCTCTTCTTTTTTCTCGCTTTTTTCTTTCTTGGCATGAGATGCATGGGTGCAGATTTATAAAGGTCGCCGCGCCGACGCCGACGCCGACGCCGCCCGTGATAATTCCCTCCCTCACCTTCTCTGGCTCTCTCTTTGGCCTCTTGGATGATCAGGAGTTCAGGATCAGCTCAGCTAACGACAACGAATTAGGCAGGGCCAGAGGAGAGAGATGGACGGTGGGCGAGACATGACGTCATGAGAATTACCAGGTGGGCTGCCACAAGAAGCCCTCAAGCAAGGCCCAGGCCGACGCTGGCCCAGGGACCGATGGATGAATATAACGTGCTTCTCTGTAGACGTGGGCCAAGTACTCGCATTTCCTTTTCCTGGAGTAATGGGCTCTCTGTTGGATGGAATACAGGCAGTGCCTTTGACCTTGCAGCCTCGCGCCAGGCCCATGCTTACGGCCTCATTGGCGCAGCCCTTTGCTCCGACAAGGGGAAAAAAGGGCCATTCCCCTCCAACCCCCCCCCCCCCCCCCCCCCCCCTTTAAAAAAATAAATAAAGAAACGACGACAACTCATGTGCACCTTTGCAAAACTCAAAGATTCTCCTTTTCTTTTCTGGAAAAAGGTATCAACAATCAAATTAAAAGAATTGCTCTGAGAAACAACGAAAGATATTGTTACACAACTCTCGAGTTGGAGACAGCAGTGAGCCCCTCTATGTCAGCAAAATTTATAGCGTAAACCTGAAGGTAGGTTCAAACATGCAATCATTCTCAAATATTTGTCTGTTGAAAAAATTTGAGACGATGCACATTTATATATATGTATTGTTGCAAAAGTTGAGATTCAAAATCACTCTAGAAACAAAATGCTTGCAAAAATAACAAAATCGGAGTGCATGTGCACTGTTGAAAGACGAAATTACTGAGAGTTTGTCTTGTGCATATGCACCTGAATAATATTTTAGGGTGAATTTTTTCTAGATCAAGTTTGAATCTCAATTTTGTAACAAGTTACATATATGGACACATTATAGATGTGCATCGTTTCAAAAAATTTCAAACGATAGAAGTATGTTTTTTAAAGGTTTATATGCTTACACCTATCTTTAGGTTTACACTACATTTTTTTCATACATCTCAACGCACTGATTATTCTCTCTAAAAAAACAATGATTGAGCTGGTACACGGCTAAGGACAGGTTGGTGCGAGTCTCTCTATACTGTTGAACATATGTACTCCTGCAGTTGACCCTACCGCTGGCTGCTCTGTAGTACGGAGTACCTGTACCCACTGGGCCTAATTTTTCTTCAAATGCAACAAATTAAATCTATAATACTAACATTTATGGTACTAAATAAACATTTATAAATATTTGTTATAGTTATCTATATGAAAACCATCAGTGTAAATAATATTTGTCATAAATCTCTCACAACTTAAAAAACAGTAAAGTGTGGACAACTTCTTCGTGCAACGAAAAGTTTCGCGTTGTCGTCCTACCGTCCCGGTGCGATCCCCCGCGCCGACAAGTGGGCGTGCGATCCCCCACAACCTCCCCATCTCGCGTCCTCTCTCTTCTTCGAGGGTTTGGTCGCCGCCATGGCGAACCGCCCGCCCTACTCCGCAGCCATGACCCACAACTAGAGCGCGCGCGAGCGCAGACACAGGACACAACCGAGCACGGAGCAACGCCGCCCTCCCTAGTAGCGCCGCCCGACCACACGCCCACTGCCCCAATCCTGCCGGGCCACGTCGCAGACTCGCCGCCTGTTACCATTCGCCTTGGCAGATCCGGCATGGAATGCGGATCCTTGCCGATTTGTTCCCGGCGGCGCATCAGAAGGTGGGATCTCTACTTCTGACATCAATCACTGGCGCACTCTCTCGGTTTCATCCGTTGGAGACGAGGACCCCGATGAAGACCCAACAGGTATGCCCACCCTTCTCTTCCCTTCGTGTTGTGTGAAACCGAGCACCCGAACCCTAGCTATATTTGCATTCAGATCTGATCTAATTACAAGTGTATACATGTATCCCTTTCAAAGATATCAGAGGTACATGTGCATGCCCAATGTCCTTTACTGGATCCGCACCTACGATTCTGTGTGCTTTGATCTGCTTTTCTCTTAATGTTCTAGCCCTTGTGCTCCTCATCCTTCTATTGTATTAATGGACGAACCTACATCAGGATTGGATGCTAGATCTACAGCCATTGTAATGAGGACAATGCGTAATATTGTTAACGCAGGATGGACCATTGTTTGCACAATCCATCAGCCAAGTATTGACATATTGGAATCATTTGATGAGGTAAAGGGAGTAACTGAGAAGTCATTATCTAAGCTATTGATTATATAAACATGAGAGTGGGTTAATACTGACAAACATTCTAAAAATCTTACATATCTATGATGAAATCTCCACTAATTAGTTATGCTTATGGACTTTCAGTTTCCGAAGTAAAACACTATGATGTTAAATCTAATTTAGGAGTAACAATCATCGTGATAAGAAATTTTAGTCTGAACTCTGATTGGTGGAAGTTCCATTGTTCTCATTTACTTAACCTACTATTTTCCCCATGATAGTACTATGTATAATATGATTACAATGCTTAACTTGCATATGTTGCTCAGCTTTTATTCGTGAAGCATGGAAGGCAGCTTATATATGCTGGTCCCTTAGGTGCCAAATCGCGTAATCTCGTTGACTTTTTAGGTATGTTCTGCGGTATGTGTTTTCTGACTTGCACAAACTTAATCAAAGCCTCTGTCCTTACACTCTCATATTCGGGAATAGGCAATTCCAGGAGTGCCTAAAATTAGGGACGGCTATAATCCTGCTGCATGGATGTTGGAAGTTACAAGCACTCAAATGGAGCAGATTCTTGGAGTGGATTTCGCTGAATACTATTAGCAATCAAAATTATTTCAGTAAATATAATATACCCTTTTAAAATTCTCTTAGGGCCTGTTTGGACCCTATTAATTGAAACCAAAATCTAGAAAATGCTTCCCATTTTATTATTATATTACTTTTCAAATCCTCTTCCTAGGAACCAAATAGGGCCTTAGGTTTTCGTATTCACCTTTTCCTCACCATGTGTTTATGCTATTGTAGAGAAATCATTGAGGCCCTGAGCAGACCGAGCAATGAATCGAAAGAATTTACTTTCGCCACGAAGTACGCTCAACCATGTTCTCAGTATATTGCTTGCTTATGGAAGCAAAACTTACCGTACTGAAGGAACCCTTAGTACACCGTCATTAGATTCTTCTACACAATTATTATTTCCTTGATGTTTGGGACCATCTGCTGGAAATTCAGTTCTAGAAGGTATGCTCCCTGATTGATTTTCCTGCTAGCAATTTATATGAATACTTACACATGGTTCTCTTTCTGGTGAACTGAACCGAGCACAATTTTTGTTGATATGTAATTGCCAGGGAGACCCAACATGATATATTCAATGCCATGGGTGCCATGTATGTAGCGGTGCTGTTCATAGGAATTATCAACGCCACTTCTGTTCAGCCTGTGATCTCCATCGGAAGATTTGTATCATACAGAGAGCGAGCTGCTAGGATGTACTCAACATTGCCTTTTGCATTTTCTCTGGTAATTCCTGTTAGAGTGTTATCCCCCCTTAGATTTCGTTATTGTTCATAACATTGTGCTAACAATGGGTCCCACTAACAATTACTCTTTGGCAGGTCATGGTGGAGTTCCCTTACATCCTTTCTAATAATTCAATTATGCCTATTATGCTGCCAGATAATTGGTTATTGGTCAAACAGTGTGAGCCATTTTTTCAAAGAACTGTTGAAAGGTCCTAATATGGCTAGAGGGGGGTGAATAGCATATTTAAATGTCTACAAATCAACTAGAGCAATTTGATTAGTATGACAAATAGCGTAATGCAAACTTGCTCTAGCTCTACAAGGGTTGCAAGCCACCTATCCAATAATTCTAGTTGCAATGATTACTTAGGCACACAAACTTGCTATGTAAATACTCACTAAGTGTTCTCAATCTTGCTACTCTAAAGAGCTCAACTAGATGAATGTAAATAATAAAGCAAGCTCTCAATTCTAATTACACTAAAGAGCTTGTATCAACTAGTTTGCAAGAAAGTAATCAAGTAAGTAGGGTGATTATACCGCCATGTAGGGGATGAACCAATCACAAGATGAAGATCAAGCCAATCACTGGGATAATGCAAATGACAAGAGACAATCAATTTTCTCCCGAGGTTCACGTGCTTGCCAACACGCTACGTCTCCGTTGTGTCGACCAACACTTGATGGTTCGGCGGCTAAGAGGTATTTCATAAACCTTGTCCACATGATAGGACACCGCAAGAACCAACACACAAGTGAGGTAACTCAATGACACGAGCAATTTACTAGAGTTACCTTTCGGCACTCCGCCGGGGAAGGTACAACTCCCCTTACAATCACCGGAGATGGCCACGAATAATCACCAACTCATACTGATCCTCCACCGCTGCTCCAACCGTCTAGATGGTGGCAACCACCAAGAGAAACAAACGAAATCCACAGCGCAACATGAATACCAAGTGCCACTAGATGCAATCACTCAAGCAATGCACTTGGATTCTCTCCTAATCTCACAATGATGATGGATCAATGATGGAGATGAGTGGGAGTACTTTGGCTAAGCTCACAAGGTTGCTATATCAATGAAAATGTGCAAGAGTTGTGGCTTGAGCCGGCCTGGGGCTATAAATAGAGCCCCCATCAAATAGAGCCGTTATACCCCTTCACTGGGCAAAACACGCTCTGACCGGACGCTCCGGTCATATTGACCAGACCCTGGACTCAGCATCAATATCTCCATCCCTCTATAGCATCGATCCCAGATACCGAAAGGTATCCTTCATAGGCACTACTTGATCTTACAAACTCATATCTCCCTTCTCCTATACAACTCTGCTAAAGCCGCATCTTATGTATTCAGTTTTAGTTCTGCTCAATCTAAAACATTTAGACTCAAGGGTCTACCGCCATAACTCTAGTTTCCTATTTACTCCCGCCTGACTTCCGTCCACTAACACTACATCATCAGCGAACAATATACACCAAGGGATATCCCCTTGTATGTTCCTGGTAACCTCATCCATTACCAAGGCAAAGAGATACGGGTTTAAGGCTAACCCTTGATGAAGTCCAATTTTAATCAGGAAGTAATCTATGTTATCATTGTTTGTTTGAACACTAGTCACAACATTGTTGTACATGTCCTTGATGAGGGTCACATACTTTGATGGGACTTTATGTTTGTCCAAAGACCACCACATAATATTTCTTGGTATCTTGTTATAAGCCTTCTCTAAGTCAATGAAAACCTAGTGGAGGTCCTTCTTCTGCTCTCTAAACCGCTCCATAACATGTCTTATTAAGAAGATTGCTTCTATGGTTGACCTTTCGGGCATGAAACCAAATTAGTTTGTTGATATCTGTGGCGTTCCTACATCCTCACAGGCGCAGCTCGATGACTCTCTCCCATAATTTTATAGTGTGGCCCATCAACTTAATTCTTCGATAATTAGTGCAACTTTGGATATCTCCCTTGTTCTTGTAGATTGGTACCAATATGCTTCTTCTCTACTCCTCAGGTATCTTATTCAATCGAAAGATATTGTGGAACATATTGGTTAGCCATACTATAGCTATATCCCCGAGACATCTCCACACCTTGATTGGAATACCATCAGGGCCTATCGCTTTGCCCCCTTTCATCCTTTTCAAGGCCTCTCTGACCTCTGATTCTCTAATCCTCCGCACAAAGTGCCTGTTAGTATCATCAAACGAGTGATCCAACTGAACGGTGGTGTTCTTGTTCTCACTATTGAATAATTTATCAAAATACTCTTGCCATCTATGTCTGATCTCATCCTCCTTCACAAAGAGCTGCTTCCTCTCATCCTTTATGCACTTGACTTGGTTGAAGTCCCCTGTCTTCTTATCGTGAGCCCTAGCATCCTATAAATGTCATTCTCTCTTTCCTTCGTACTTAAACATTGGTAAAGGTCCTCATAGGCCCACCCCTTTGCCTCACTCATCGCTTGTTTTGCAGTCTTCTTTGCCACCTTGTACTTCTCTATGCTGTTTGCACACCTGTCATAATACAAGCGCTTATAGCACTCCTTCTTTTCCTTAATAGCCTTTTACACATCTTCATTCCACCACCAAGTGTCTTTGAGTCGCATCCGCTCCCTTTGGTCACTCCGAGCACCTCTAAAGCAACCTTCTGAATGCATGTTACCATCTTCTCCCACATGTTGTTTGTATCACCTTCATCATTCTAATGGCCCTCTTCAATGACCTTTTCCTTAAAGACCTTTGATGCCTCCCCTTCTAATTTTCACCACTTCGTTCTAGCAACCCTAGCTTGTTTGTTCCCACGAGCTTGCACCAGAAAGCTGAAGTCAGCCACCACCAGCTTGTGTTGAGCGACCATATATTCTTTAGGTATCACCTTATAGTCCATGTATGTTCGTTTATCCCTCCTTGTAAGGACAAAGTCGATTTGACTAGAGTACTGGCTGCTACTAAAGGTCACTAAATGGGATTGTCTCTTACGGAAGAAAGTGTTAGCTACCATCAGATCAAAAGCTATGGTGAAGTCTAAGACTTCCTCTCCCTCTTGGTTCCTACTACCATATCCGAAGCCCTCATGAACCGCCTCAAAACTTGCACTTGATGTACCTACATGGCCATTAAGATCACCTCCTATAAAGAGCTTCTCGTTACTAGGGACAGCTCTAACCAAACGATCTAAGTCTTCCTAGAAAAGTCACTTAGCACTCTCATCATGGCCTACTTGGGGGCATACGCACTAATTGCGTTTAAGATCATATCACTAATGACAAGTTTAACTAAGATGATCCTATCCCCTTGCCTTCTCACCTCCACCACACCATCCTTGAGGCTCTTATCAATCAAAACTCCTACTCCATTTTTATTTGAAGTTGTCCCTGTGTACCAGAGCTTGAAGCCGGTATTGTCCACCTCCTTCGTCTTCTACCCCTTCCATTTAGTCTCTTGGTGGACGCATAAGATATTTACACGTCTCCTAACCGCTGTGTGCACTAACTCTCTTAACTTACCTATAAGGGACCCTACATTCTAGCTACCTAAATGGAACCTAGTTGGCTCGACTAGCTTCCTTACCCTTCGCACCCGCCGAGGTAGGTGTGAAGACCCTTGCTCATTTTGCACCACACTCGGGCGCCGATGTGGCGCGCCACTAAGGATGCGACGACCCGATCCTTGCTCACTTGACACAATGTCCAGATCGTGACACGGCGCGTCATGGGGGTGACGACCCGGCCCTTGCTCATGGGAGCTCTCGTTGCATGCTAACTGAAAACTGTGGGCATGGAGATGGCGCATGGGAGCTCTCGTTTTGTAGCTGACAGACCGCGTGGGGAATCAGTTGGGGTTTGGATTTGGATTCAGTACTGCTTTGGTGGATTGAGAATGATTTGCTGTCAACAAACTGTCATTTGGATAGGGTTCTCATATTTTTGGCAATGTTGTGTTACTCAAGTTGCCTTGATGCGGTCTGGAGCTAGGCAAATTTTTATGCACATATGTGGCTTCTCTCAGGATTTGTAGTTTTCAGGAACTTTGGACCATGGTGCTTTGGTGCAACTTTGGAAAAAAAAAACCAGGGATCATTCTTTTGTACTAATATGGGCGTTTGTATATCAGGTTGATTAGTGAAGTTTAGTTTTAGCTAAATAAAACCTTACATCTCAAAATTGATGTCATCAGCCATATGTAATATGTGCAAACTTATTCCTTTTGGGAGAAAATTTTCATGAACATGAGGTTTTTCTCTATTTATGTCTATGCATAATTCACTTAAGCCTACATTATTTAGACAGTATGGAACGTTGAGTTTTTTTCCTCACTTGTCTTGTTTATGCAGACTGACAAGTTCTTGATAATATTCAGTTAATGTATTCTTCAATTTTTAATTTGTGCAGACCACTCTTTAAAAATGCAGATCTTTGAGAAGCTTGTGCAGGTGTGTATTGAAACTTCACACTATGATATATGATCACTCATATGAAAAGCTCAACCATCAGCGACAGGCTTAGCTCTTTTAATCCTGATGCATAACCAATTGAGGAACATCAGCGAAGGGTTCAAAAATTGCATAACTAATTGACGACCATCAGATCTCCGAAAGGGCAGTGGTAGCATAAATAGTGTCAAGCTTAGCAGTGGCAGCATTGTGTTCATGGCAAGAATTCTCCATGCTTTTCACCTCTGCCTGAGAGCGATTAATGGTTCTAGGATTCTATTGGTTCTTTTTTTTTTGGGTGCTCGTCCTTGCTAAATTAGCAAACCATCAACCCATCAGCTTCCTTTTCTGTTCTTGGACCTTTGTTACGTGTGTCGACCATTAATACATGATTGTTTAATCACTAGCTGTTTGTCTTCAGCTCTGTATGGACCTTTCTGTAACTTGTCTTATCGCATCTTACAGAAAAGGGCAAAGGGGAGCTTGTGGTACAAAATCAACTTGGGCCTTGTTTAGTCACCTCCAAATTTTAAGTTTTTTCACTCTCTTTTCATCACATCAATTTTTAGACGCATGCATGGAACATTAAATGTAGGTAAAAAAATAACTAATTGTACAGTTTGGTTATAAATCACGAGACGAATCTTTTAAACCTAGTTAGTCCATGATCGGACAAAGTTTGTTAAATACAAACAAAACGTGCTACAGTATCCAAATTGTAAAAATTTATAATCTAAACAAGGCCTTGGAGAAATTGTAACTGCAACTCGCCGTTGGGACTGCGAGAGGAGGTCCAATCGAATTGTAACTGAATCATTGTTTTTTTTTTTGGCTAAACTGATTTTAGCCGGACTCAAACTTGTTTTTTCTATGCATTCATTGTATTACTGATCACTGAAGTGGTATAGTAGTAGCCATTTGTTTTCTTTTTTTTTTTGCATGGCCTAATGTCGTTCTCTGTACGGCAATAGGTACGAAGGTAGATCAACGACTGCAATGGCCATCCATCTAAAATAGTACCTGCTATTCAGTCAGCAATGTCTCCTCATTTTGCAAATGCTCATATGTTTGTGTCCACTAATCTCACAAGGCATGAGAGGACATAGAAAATGTGTACCAAAAACAGGAACATGAATATGTTGTCTAGAATTAAGAAAAGCCTTTTTCTCACAATTTTATGATTTCTCACAATCTGCTGTCTAGCGTAACAATATTTTGATTTCTCACGATCATATTAGTTTGCCGCATGCCATTGATTTTGACTTGGCTACCAGTTATCTCTTGCTCCTGTTGCAACGTACGGGCACTCATCTATTATCTAAAATATAAAGAAGGGTGGCTTTGGTATACCAGTCGAGATGGTTCTAAAAGATTGAGGAATTAATTAATCTTGTTATGGTGATATGAACTTTTATGTGTGTATGCACAAATGTACAATACTATAAATGCATATCTTGATGTTTGCAAACTATCAATGAAAATTTTAGCGAAGCACAAAATTCATTTTGTAATATTGACATTCCGAACATGACGCTCGCATTATTGTTTTTTTAATAATACAACACGTTCATGCTCAAATTATCAGGGCATTATTTGTTCCCATTGCAACGCACGAAAATGTCTATACTGTAGAGTTTGTGAGCCTGCGACGTCACACTCTTCGTGACTATGTTAATTTCACGAACTTTATATTTTGGATTAAATATTACTTTAATGTTGAATTTCACAGTATCGTTATCTTTATCGTGCTATCAGTGTGTTTTTAATACAAAGTTTAGTTGTCCCGTAGTAACGCACGGACACGCTACCTAGTTTAGTTAAACTTACTCCATCCGTTCATAAAAGAGTGTAATTGAAGCACAGTGTCATAGTTTAGTGTCTTAAGTTTGATCAATTATAGATAAAAAAATATCAATATTTATAATTTCAAATAAATATCATTGGATTAATTATGAAATGTATTTTTATAATAAATTATTTTGGAGCGGTAAATGTGAATAGTATTCACTAAAAGTTTAGTTAAACATGTACTACTTTTGGCGGCCCGTAATACGTAGTTACGTTCTTTTATAGACGGAGAGAGTAACACAGTTCGATTAATCTAAACCTATAATTGCGTCGACACCGAGGCCGTATTTCTGAATTTAATATGCAGACACTTTTTCCCCCAAATAAATGGCATGCGCCACTTCAGCTCTGATGACCATGAAGGAAAGCACATGCATTTAGCGTCATGCCATACGCCACTTGAGCGGTACTCTCTCTATGGCTGTAGGCACTACGACAGCCGTGTTGACTCCATGCGTACGCCGGCCGATGCTGGTGATGGGACAACGAACGGCTGTCATCAGGACATCAGGTGATGCACGAGGAGAATCTCTAGACAGCAGTGCAAAAGGGCGGTGGAGGAGAATCTCGTGTGGAATGCATGGCATTGGTATACTTCCTCGAGAAATGTAAAACTCGAGACATCATCATGAAGTTTTTTTTTCCGAAAGGACGGCAAAAGCTTTGCCGTAATTTTTATTAGTAGAGAAAAATGAAAACAAAGGTCGGCCCAGTTTTTGAAGTAGAAACCGGGCCAAAAAACCACAAACACCACGGATTAGATGAGGTGCTCCAGCACCACCCTCAAACTACAGTACAACTGTCGACCAGCTAACCACTCAGCTCTACTAACCACTCAAGTAAACGACTAACCACTCGCTCCAAAGAACCCAACTAAGCTGAACACAACCCAAAAAACAACTTGACTAGCACAACTTACACGGCCACCAGCCACCAGCAGAACTATCACAACTAACCGAGTAGGCAACGTCCTACTGGTGAAGCTGCTCCGAAAAAAACTCTTTCCATGTGAGCTCCCAACTTGGCAGCTAGCTTCCTGGATGTGGCTCCTCATTGACCAGTGAAGCAACTGTTATAGTGACCCTGGCCGATCCATTTTTCTTCTTCTTAGCGCGATCCATTTTTCTTCTTCTTAGCGCATCCCACCTCAATCAAGACTGTAAGGGCCTCCATCTTCTCTTTAGTCAAAGGACGATCGAAGTGTTGAGCATAAAAATCAAAAAGAACTTCCTTATCCTGCGACGAATCAGGAGTCGCTTCACCTAATTTTTTTGCTAAAAGATCTTGGGCTAATTGAGTAGTACTTCTACTAGGAGTTTTTTTGTGCTTTTCAGCAAGTCTGGAACTCTTTCTGTTGGTGTCAATAGGTTGTGACTGCGAGGCTAACGCAACAGAGTCTCGCTCGTGAATGTGATTGTTAGGTGTGGCTGGTTCAGTGGACAAAACGAGGGAGTACAGAGGATAGGAGGTGGCACCGGCTTAGAGATCATGCTAAAGAACTCGTCAAGAGCTAATACCTCTGTAGTCTGGTGTGTAGTTGTGGAGGTTGTTGTAGTAGGGATGTCTGGGGATTCTTCTAAGTTCGGATCCATCACTGCAACATGATCCAAAACAGGGCCATCTTGCTGGTCGGGTGCAGTGAGCTCCCTATTTTCATCCAACATTGCACTTAGTTGGTGTGTATTGACCATGTTCGGATGCCGAGGAAGGCTGTGATCTCCTGAAGCAAAGAACGAGCATTGAAACTCTAGCAACATCGGATCAACAGCCCAAATCGATTGACACTCAAACTTTGATGGGACAACACCACGTTGGAGAAGAAAACTATCGTCGGCGATAGAAACAACCTCCTCGCCTAGCACCGTGCAAAGAGGATCAGCAAAGGAGACTGATTTCCTGCACGTTTTAGCATCCACTTGCCTGCTGCGGCATGAAGATGTGCCCCCCTGATCGTTGCGGGCAATCCAACGACTGGAGCTGTAGCAGTCTTGCCCCATTCCCCCGCAATGCGAGGATCGGCACCAGTTAGCCAGGCCATGATGGCGCTGCCCCCCGCGCCACCCACGGTCCTTGTAATCTTCAACTTGAAGGTGGGGAGGTTGTTGCCCCCTATTGTGCCCGTGCTGATTGTCATTACTGTGGATGATCGAGGAGCAAGGTGGGGGGCTGGATTTACAAACAACATACTCTTCCCGAGAAGAAGCAACACTGAGATCCTCCCCTTCCATCAGAGCCTGAAGATAAGTCTTCTGTAGAGATTGTTTGGAGAGACAGGGGGAGGCTTTTGCACGCACAGTCCAAGAGGGAGATCCACGGGGGGCCTTGGTAGAGGCAACTGGAAGAGCAGAACAACTCCGAAGGGAAGGGCATTGTCTTGATTCGTGGCCTGGCTCTAGGCAGCGCCAGCATCGGGTGCTCCTTCTGCAATCCAACACTCTATGATCTGTGGCTAGGCAGTTAAGGCACCTTCCCTTAACGTGTTTCAGAAATTTTTTTCTCCTCTCCCATCGATCAATTTCAATAGGTGGCTGCGTTGAATGCACAGAGAGTTTGCCTTTAATCTCTTCCCAACGACCTCTGTCATCTATCCTCGAAATGTAGAAGGGGCGACGCTCCTTGGGGGTCTTCGTGACAGTCCTAGGCTCCTGTAATGGAAAGGAGCAGAAATGTTCCTCTGGGATGCCAGAATTTTTAGCCGCTGGGGTGTGATTTGTATCATCAATTTGAATTCCTCCAATGCAATCTGCAGCACGCTGTTGCTGCCCTTCTTTGGCGTGCCCAGTAGTCCACCGGCCCCTGCAGGGGTGAGAAGCCAGGGAGTTTTGAGGCGATGAAAGCTCAGCCTCAATCTTTTCTTTTCCTTTATGCTCTCTGGTGGAGCGCTTCTGAAGGATCTCCTTTTGGGCTTCAATCTTACGAATTTGATCACTGAAATTTCTTTCTGACCGTCGAAGGAGGTCTTCAAGTTGGGGATCTGGTGGGTTATTGTGCCCCCCCTGCAGGTTGTCAGTTGACAAATCGAAGAACCGCTGCAAGTCTCGGACGATGCTAGGGAGAACCTCTTGACCCGTCGGAGAATGCAAACCGAATCGCTCTGTCGCTGGGTCTATCGCTGCTTCTGCACATTGGATTGAGCCTGCTTCCTCCCGTGCCTCTGAAGGTGGAGATTTGGCAAGGCACCTACCAGAAGGTAGAACAGGGGATGACTCACGCGGAACTGCTTGAGGTTGTAGGTCGTCGCTTGAGGGAGGCATGCTCTCTTCAACAACTCCCTGTTTACTTGCCGGAAGGTGGTTGAGCTCCTGTGGCGCCCCTTGGGGCAGGGATGCCGGCGGCCGCTGTGTGGCGTCGTTGGCTTCGAGGCCGGTGGAACTTGAATGAGGACCGGACTGCAACCCATCAATGCGTAGATCGGTCGATGGGGAGGGTGGATCTAGTGGTTGATGGAGAGGGGAGGCTGTGGATGGAGCGGATCTGGGCGATTTTGATTCCGCCGCGGGGAGGACAAGGGAGGGGAGGAGCGGGTCGGGGGGCGGGTCGGTGTCGGGGTCCTCCATCTCATCATGAAGTATATATATGAATAAATGTTTGTCTAGATTCGTATTTAAAACTGTATTTTCTTAGACGACGAAGAGAGTACGTATATAGTATTATAGTATTTCTACTTCATATATCTATGGTTGACGATGGATGCATGGGTCACGCATTATGCGGAGGTTTAGGTGGGGGTGATTGGAGCTGCCTGCTTTCGCGCTTGTGTGTTGTCTCCTTGTCCCTGCTGGCCTTGCTTTCTTTGCTGGCTTCCTGCAGATCAGATCGGACGGACGGGAAGGAAGGAAGCAGATCGAGTTCGGTGGCGTTGCCCTTTTCGCTTGAACTTATCAGTCTAGTTTATCAGTTATGATAAGTATTTTTCTCACACAACCAATCAGCAAACAGTACTTTTTAGCTTAACTTTTCATCGAAGCAAACAGCCGTTTCCCACCAGGCATGATATGACATGCACAGCTAGCACCAAACTGCACCGAGCACCGGCAGGCACATCTGCAGAATTGCGTGCAGTACGTGAGTGTCGTGTCTCTGTCATAGCAAAATAAATATACCCGAGCATCTCTAAGAGTATCCTATTTTTTCCTCCCCAAAACATATAGTTTGCAACTCCTAAAGAAGTATTGAGAGAAAAAAAAGACCATCTCCAACAGTTTTCAATAATCCACTTCTAAATATAGAAGACAATTTTACATCAGGAATTATATACTATTTTTAAATTATCGTAATCACTTTTATATATTCTTTCTCTCTCATAAATTTGCATCAGAAACCTTTTCCTACTCATTAATCTTTCCCACACCCTTCTACCTTTAGATTGACCGACCTATACTCACAGAAAACCAATATCCGCACGATGGCGACTACGCGCAAAGTTACGCGCGACGGGGGAGGATTTCCCATGCGCGTAAATTTTAGGAGCATGGATTAGGAGTTGTTGGAGAGAGTTTTTTTTCTTCTTATCTTGCTAAAAACTAAGGATTGGAAAGGGAAATAGGGTACTCTTGGAGATGCTCAAATATATTAATTCTAAGCTCCATTTTTTTTTCTTAATTTTAACTAAATTAATAAAGAAAGTAGTATCGACAAAATGTCTCTAAATAGTTTTATTACATAAATATATATATTTAATATAGCTAATTTACTAATATTTATTGTGTATCATAAATATTATTATTTTATAGACTTAGTTAAAATTAAAATCACTGGTCCACCTTTAACGAAAAATGAAAAATATAAATTTTGGCGGCACTCATTTGTTTTCGTACCGACTTGCATTGTACATGACTCTCTTGTTAAGGCTGAAGCTCCTCGCTGCGTGTAATGAACCTGTTCCTGCATGACTCTCTAAGTTTTTGACAGGTTGACGACGATTATTTGTTTCAGCCTGGTGGCATATACGTATCTATTTATATTACAAGGAAAAAAAAATGTTCACCAAATAAATGAGAGTCTTGTGTCTCACGTACGTACCCACATGAGTCGTTCTCTTTTGTTTTCCGTGTCCCTGTGTGATATAGTCTCTCTCTTTGTCCTTTGTCGTGTGGTTTTTGTTTGGGTTTAGGTTCCGCGTGTGAGCAGCGGCGGATCCAGCTCATGAGGTTAGGAGGGGCTCTTTCTTCTTGTCCTACCTTCCATCCCTTACTCTTTCTTCTTCTCCTACCTTCCATCCCTTACCTTCTTCTTCATTCTTCCTAAAAAATTAAGGAGGAGCTAGGGGGGGCTCCATTTTCCGAGCGGTGGTAGGGGGGGCTTGAGCCCATCCGCCCCACCGCTAGATCTGCCGCTGCGTGTGAGGTGTGCATGAGCCGGCCTATATATGGTTGTTTGGAGTTGTTTTTTTAGACATTTTTTTTATTTGAGAACAAGGAGTTGCTTCACACGCGTGTGAGGTGTGGATGAGCCGGCCTATATAGCAATGCTTCTTGTGTGTGGGTGTGTGGCTATGATGAATAATCTTAATTGCAATAAAAAGTACATCTGTATAATTCGGTGTGCTCCTCCGTCCCAAAATAAATGATGTTTTTGACTTTCAGACATCTTATTTGATTGTTCGTCTTATACAAAAATTTTGTGTAAATTATAAAATAAATAAATCATTATGAAAGTATCTCTAATAATAAAATAAGTCATAACAAAATATATAATATTTATATAAGTTTTGAATAAGATGAACGGTTAAATAAGATGTAAGAAAACATAGGACGGAGGGAGTATATCATACTTGTCATCGGGGCGGTCGGGTCCAGGGCCATTCAATTCAATACATATGCACACGTTGATGGCATGCATGCCTGGACGTACACGGTACATATATCGTCAGCAGCCACGTAGGTAGCGCCTGGCTTAGAGTTCTGGATCATAGAATCTGGATTAATTACTCGACCCGGCCCATGCATTTATATATCTCACTCTCTTTTACTTAATTAGCTAGGTAGTGTGATAATATTTAGCTTCGTCTCAGCTCCATCTCCATCTGGTTGACGACTGAAATGTCGTGTTCCTAGCTATCTTCCTTCTCATTATTGCAGCATCGATCCACGTTATATATTATTACCAGACTGCAGACGTATATCGGTCGGTCGGGTCGGATGCACATGGAATATAATCTGACAATATATAATCCTAATTTATTATTTTTTATTAATTAAACAACAAGTAGAGCAGAAACAGACCACATGTATGCATGACTACATACCTCCTATCCTACTACTACATACAATACACCACTACATACGTACTCCTACCCTGCCATGTCGTTGACATAGATGATTGCTAGTAGTTGGGCAAATGCATGCAAACGTAAGAAGAATACGGATTAGTTATTTTATAAAACTGACCAGGTCCGCGAGACGATGCATGTACGCTAACGTCGATTCGATCCAACCAAAAAAAAAAAAAAACCAAGTACATACCCAACCAGTACATTGGGTGGACTCGAGCTCGATCGAGTCATTATTTTCCGATACCATAACTCAATCCAACACATAGAACTATGAGAGAAAAAAAAATTCTCATCATGCAACAGGCAGATAACCACTGTTTAGTGCGGCGCTTACTATACAACAGGCAGCCCCTAGACTCGGTATAAACATTTGTGCTATCATGACTAGGGCAGGCCAAACTTTCCAAGACAATGCACATGCACCTCTCACATCACATCCAGCAAATTAATTAATTATTCGATCCCAACTCCCTCGCCCTGTGCATGCATGATTATTTTCATCATATATACCATTAATTAATTACCAGCAGTTTATTGTATCCATGTGACAACCAAAAGTCTTTGGTTGGTGGGAATACAAATACCCCGGCCGGGGAAAAGAAATTTTGGAAGCAGTATTTTTATTATTTTTCTTCTTTACTTCAAGCAAACAAAATACACAATAGATAGTACTCTACAAAAACTGGATTTTTTTTGTTATAATAATGCTACCACTAAGTATAATGCTAGCACGAACTTCATTTTTTGTTATAATAATATGCCAGACACACATAGTTTTCGCTGGGTGATCTTGGTTTCAATTAACTATTGTGAGCATTTTGCATCTGCCATATCCAAAAATTGCCTCTACAAAAACTGGAATAATGCTAACACTGACTTTATTTATTTAATTATTTGTTTGTTTGCATCAATCAAGGTCAGCTAACTTCGCTGTTGTGCCACCTTATACTACTCGTGTGTATATAAGCAAGGCCATGTTCGTTTCTCTTATAATCTATCTTTTTTAGCTTATTTTTTAAACTAAAACAGTAATTTTCTCACACAGCAAATTAGTCGAAACAGTATTTTTTTTTAAACGAAAGGAACGGTACGGTGTATCGCAAAAAGCAGACCATTCAAGTAAAATCCAGATCAGACCAGCTGTCCACGCGGGCCCGCACGTCGGCGGTCCAGCCAGGTCACGAAGCCCACCGCCAGGCCCACCAGGCTCACACAGCTCACTCACTCCAAAGCGCGGGGGACCTCTCACAAAGACTGAAATCACAATCAAGTCCTTCGCAGCCGCCCGTGTACATAAGCCCTCTTCCACTTCGCCCCCTCCCCTTCTCGCCGCCCGCGCCCCGCCTCACTCGATCGCCGCGCCACCCTGCGCTCGCCTCGCCAATGTCGGACCCGACGAGCTGCTGCTGCTGCCGCCGCCGCCGCCGCCGCTGCAGACGCGGGGAACCATAGCGCCGAACGGGACGCGCTGCTGCATCCCCCCTCCCGCGCGCCGGCGGCCGCCGGCCGCCAGCGAGCTCTCCAAGTCCAGGTAACCGCCGGCGGCCGCCACCACGAGCTCTTCATACTCTCTTCTCTGGCCACCCAACACCTTACTTCTCTGAGTACTCTGATCCACTTTGATATCCACCGTTTCCCTTCCGGCCGCTGCGATTTCTTCCACTGAACCGATTTGCGGCTCTGCAGCAGAGGCGGCATTCAGTTCGGCGAAGAGAGGGGAATCCTATCCCGCCTTGGGAGCTAGGCGCCAGGCGCCATGGCGAGCGAGGCGAAGGAGATGAAGTACAGGAGGAGGGGCAGGGTTCCCGAGCCTGCCGTCCGAGTACGGGCAATGCAGCGACCGGAGTGGCACGCTGGATTGGGCCGCGCTCAAGCACGACCCCGCGGAGCTGCTCCGGAAGCTCGACGAGATACGGGACCAGATCACCCGCTCCTGCGAGCTCATGGGGCAGCCGCCGGAGCGCCACCACGTGATGAGCCGCCGCACGGTCTCGCTGCGCCCCTCGTACGCTGAGCCGCCGCCGCACGCGGCAGACAGGGGGCCGCCGGACCACTACCGCTCGCGCTACGCCGGCCGGTACAGGACTGGTTCGGCACCGAGTTCGTATGACCAGCTGCAGCGCTCCGTCTCTGACGAGACGTACGCCAGGCAGCCGAGGGGGCGGTTCCGGCAGCAGTACCATGAGGGGCAGCGGGAGAGCTACGGCTTTGCCCAGGGGAGGCGCCATCACAGCGCTTGCCAGTGCGCGCAGTGCCTTCAGAGCCAGCGGGCGGTGGCGCCGGTGGCGGCGCCGCCCGAGGAGCACATCCTGATGGCCAGGTACTTCGCAGGGCAGCAGGGGCAGGGGTCCTTTCGCTTCGATAGATCCCAGCCTATCTCGTCGGAGCTTGACAGGAGGTCGGTTGCTTCATCTCTGTACTCGCACCTTTCCATGTCCAAGAGGAGGATGGAGTATTTCAGGAAGAAAGCTGAGAAATTTTGCCGGCCGATGAGGGGCGCAGCACCTTTTGTTGTGTGCACGTCCTGTTCCCATCTCCTGCAGCTGCCTCAGGGGAAATTCACAGGCCGAAAGAAGAATCAGTTTCAGTGTGGTTCATGTTCAGAGATCATTACTTTCAAGCCTAAGGAAGTGAAAAGTCCATCCGGTGATTCCGCCGTCGTCTTTCCCAGTATCAAAAAGTGTCAGAAGTAGTGGTTCCAATCACCGGGACACCAAGAGTTCCGGGTGGTATCAACATCAGGATGATGACAACTTTAATTTCTATAAGCTGCAAGCGCACGACATCCACCGGCACCGACAGAAGAAGGATTTTGCTGACAGTATGTCTCCGTCTTCTACCGCGAGTTATGATAGAACAGACAGTGAGCATGGGTCAAACAGAAGCATTCAGTTAAAATCTGTGCCTGCCAGCAGGTCGAGGTTTTCAAATGACCCAAAGGATATATTATGTCAAGGAGATACAGGCAGTCAAGTGGAAGCTTCAGGAGAGTGTACAGTCAGTCCACAAGGTCCAATTTTAGTCGACAAACAAATTGATCCGTTCTCCAGTCAACGGAAAGATTATAGTGGTGGAAATCAAATCAAAAGAAAAGAATATGACATAAATACCAAATCAGATTATGAAGCCAATGCTAGAGATGAAAGTCTCGGTAGGAAATGCATACAGAAGAGTAAAGAAGGCCATAAGGGTGGGCTTGGAGATGAATTCAGTAATGGAAAAGCACATGAACAAAAAGGTAGACACGGTAATATTGGCAGTCTTGAAGAAGGAATCGTGGGTACCGAATACAAACATAAGACCAATAATGTTCTTACTAGCAGCCCTGAAGATGAAGATATGAGCATCAAGTTTGAACGTTATGGTAGCTTTAGAGTGGAAGAACTTAGTAAGAGAGATGACAAATGCAACAAAAAGGATGGCAGCAATATTCTTGAAGTTAAGAGCATAGCTAGGGGATGTGAACAAGACAGCATCAAAGATGACTGTGGGAAATTGCTGCACTCAGGTAGTAGAAATGGCAACAGAGCGGCCAAGAATGATTCATCAGTTAAGGAACACACAAATTCAAGTTCTCGTGTTTCTTCTGAGGCCAAGGTAGATGAGATACAGTCTTCAGTTGGTAAGAATGGGGATTCATCCTTTTTTACTGGTTTCCTGAAGAAAGGTTTAAAGGACCTTTCATTATTCAACCAGTCTGTAGACAGCGCTAAGGTTTCAATCAATGGTCATCCAATCTCTGAACGAGCTCTCCGGAAAGCAGAGAAGAAAGCTGGTCCTGTTGGCCCTGGTTCATATTGGTAAGTCATTTGCTCACTTAGCCATTTAGATTGTGTTCTGCAAAACTTTATTTGTTTAGCTTATTCTCTTAGCCATTCAGACTGTGTTCTGCAAAACTTTATTTGTTTAGCTTATTCTGCATACAGTCCTACATCACTTGCCCTACTCATTTTTTATTTTAGCATCATCCACCTTATTCAGACAATACTGAAGCCACTTGCAAAGTATGAAACAATGAGTGAATGGGCAAAAAACACATGCCTTTTGCTTTCATCCTTCAGTGAAACCCTTATTTATTAGTGGAAGCTTGATGACTTGGTTCAAACACTACTAGAACTATCCCATTTTGATAAATTATTATCATGCTGGTTCCTATTGCTAGCAATGTTTTTTCTTGTGATCAATCCTTGTTTTCATTACTGATTGCTTCAAGTGATGTCAGCTTAAACCACACAAAATCATGCCATCTTCCATATCAGCAATAGCTTTTCATTTTCAATATCTGCTCACCAGGAAATCAATATATAACATTTTTTCTCGGCACCTCAGTAAATAGAAAACTAGTGCTACTTGCTGGCATAACTGAAAAACAATTGATTTTTGGTAAGAAATTGCTCATTCATGCTTTAGCTTCATAGTTATGGCCATATCACTAGGTATGTTCTATAGTTCACCTGATTCATGTTCAGGTGATATGTTCTGTAGTTCATTCGTCTGCATCAACAAGCAATAAATTTAAAAAATTCTAGTCCACCTATTTCATGGGGTCATAGTTAATTTACTCAGGACATTTTGTGCAATTGTTTACACAACACCTAAAGGACTGAAGCATACTGTTCTAGTGATCACACTAAGTTATGATTTAAATCATTCTCCTTTGATCTTGAATGGAAGTCTACCAACATTTCCTTTGACCTCATTTTTCCTTATCAAAGTTGATGCTGAATAATAGGCATTTTCACTTGAGTTGAAGGTGCTACTTAGACAAGGGTCTGCCTCTGGACAAAGAATAAATTTATCCTAGAACATTTGTTGTCAAACTATTTTAATGCCCCGGGAGTATGAGTAGATTCATTTTGGAGACTAACAGTGTGCAAAGAGACACTTACCAGTTATTTGGATCTTAAATTAGTATGATGAGCATATGGCCTGTTTTCTTCTTCTTTTGAAATAAATTATACTTGATCTTCACTTCTCAGCACCAGAGATGGTTTATGGGAACTTTAGTTCACAGTGCATTGTGAATTATTTAAAGCAAAGTAACACATCCTTTTTGTTATTTAGGTATGACTATCGTGCTGGATTTTGGGGTGTCTTTGGACAAGAATGTAGAGGAATTATACCAGTAAGTTGAACTTTGTGCAAGTTATATTTTCTCAAGCACTGTTTGTTTCCAAGTCATCACACAATGTTCTTTCATTGCAGCCATTTATAAAAGAATTCAACTATCCGATGCCCAAGAATTGTGCTGGTGGTAATACTGGAGTTTTTGTAAATGGCAGAGAGCTCCATCAGAAAGATTTCGATTTGCTTGTAGGGAGAGGACTACCTCGTATACCTGGAAAGTCATATTCTGTTGAGATATCAGGAAATGTGATCGATGATACGACTGGCATGAAGCTGCGAGGTCTTGGAAAGCTTGCTCCCACGTAAGTTGCTTGACACTATATAGTCCTCTACTTTTTTGTAGGAAATGTGCAGTGATAAATGCATGACCCCAGGAAACAGGTAGCTTTATGTGTAACTTGTTTTCTTCAGCAAAACAAAATCTTTTCTGTTCAGTTGAGAAAACCTTGAGAATATTGTTCCCAAATAGTCTAATTTCCGTATATTTAATACCACAATGTATAGCCCTTTTCTATTTTCTTGTAGGAAATGTGCGGTAACAAATGCATGACCTTAAGGAGATAGTTAGCTTTATATGTAACTTGTTTTCTTGAGCAAAACAAAATCTTTTCTGCTCACTTGACAAAACCTTGAAAAAAATTGTTCCCAAATAGTCTGTTTTCTGTATTTTTAACACTACAATTTATAGCAAAACTACAAAGGCATTAACCATTTGTTTACCAATGAGGTTGAGTATAAACTTTAAGCATAGAAAGGATCACTAATCCCTGCATTTACATCCTGAGTTACTCTAATGTTATAATCGCCAGCTAAGCTTATCACTTCTTTCCTATCAAGGATCTTCCCGCAATGTACATGAACATTAAAAATACTTGATTGCCAATTGTATCTTCATAAGATTTCTTAATGTGGTGGGAAATTCAGATACTAATCATTTTTCAACATTTAATTTATCAGAATCGAGAAAATGAAACGTGGCTTTGGCATGCACATCCCCGAAGAAACAAAGTAGCTCTATGGATATTTTGTTGCTGCTTTTGTTAAAGTTTTACACCTAGAAGCTGCCAATGGGAGTCCAAGTTTGTTAGGGCCCTGTTGGCAGGGCTTCTCTTCAGCTCTGGCTCCAGCTCCTCCGGAGGAGCGCTGCCAAACGTTTTGTTGGAGGAGCCGTTTTTTAGTGAAAAACTAGAGGAGCCGGAGCCGTTTTGGAGGAGTCCACAATTTGTGGCAACACCCTCCTTAATCTGTTAGCATGGTGACAATGGAAGAAAGCCTTTCATGTCTTGAAGTCTGACTGCGTCGCAGCATTACAGCTCCGGACATTGAGAGAAGAAATGGAGACGTCATAACTCATACTCATTCGCATCATCCTACTTGAAATGTCGTTTTTCCATGGTGGCAGCTCCGGCCTACAATTCTTCTGTCTCCCTCTTGTTGGTAGAAGTCGCCGCACCATAGGTGCTAGGTAGCATTTGGAGAATGTATTCATTACGGGTTTGTGATACAGTGGTGCAACTCTCCGGCTGTATAAATGTACCTGCTTGTAACATATTACACCGGTATGTAACGACGCATCAAATTTGAAGGGATTTTTGGGTTACAGTTTAAGAAAATGCACAAACATTAACACGTGTGGTTTTTATGCAACTTTTAAATTTATAAAGTAAGGTTTATATCTATTATTCCTAGCATTTAGCTTATGCTTTGTTCGAATTTTTAGTGAATTTCTAAATGATACTAAAAACGAGGATGTTACAATGTATACTCTTTAGGTTAGCGAAGGGTAGCAAAGGATTCTAAGTCCAAGACAAGTTCTTGGTCATGTTTCCACCTTCTCTCTCTCTCTTTTGCAAGCGATTTCTCCCTAGCAAGGTTTTCTCCCTTAGAGCAGCTGCAGCGTTGCGTTTGGAATAGAAGGCTATGCCAAGCAGAGTCCACGTCAAGGAAGCTGTCTGAGCAAAAATCAAGGAAGCTGTCTGAGCAAAATTTTGTCCAGCGTATTGCCAAGCACTGGAGCTAGTGAGCCGGGCAACTTTTCTCTTTTCTACACGTAAACCAAGATGAAACAGAGAAGAGAGCAAGACAGGCGCACCATGGCAAGCCAATTTCTTAATCAAATCAAAGTCTTTTTCTCTCCTTTGCACCTAGTGCTTAAGGCCTGTTTGGACAAGGGTGACTAAACTTCATCCCCTCCTCTTTTATAGTCCCTAAAGACCCAAAACTAAATGGGTGACTAAACAAATAGTCCATTAGTCCCTTGAGGGGTGACTAAAGGGGACTAAACCAGCCAAAAGACACCCCCTGACCCTCATTAATGCACCGCGCACCGCACACCACCTCCGAGCACCCCTCTGCCCCTTCGTTATGGCTGCTGGAGGTCCTCTTCGCTATGGCTGCCGGATTGCACATCTAGATCTCGCGGCGGCGGTCCCCTTCGCTATGGCTGCCGGATTGCACATCTGGATCTCACGGCGGCGGTCCCCTTCGCTATGGCTGCCAGCGGCGGCCCCCTTCCCTCTGTTCGCCGGTGGCCCCCCTATCCTCGGCCGGCGACGGCTCCTCACCCTTGGATAGTGGGAAGCAGGTGGCGGCGCTCCCTCCCTCAGCGAACCGGCAGGCGACCTGTCTCCCACGACCCATGGCGTCCCCCTCCCTCGGTTGGTCTCCCACGACCCATGGCGTCCCCCTCCCTCGGTTGGTGGCGGCCCTGCCCCCAACCCAACCAGCGGCGACGATGCTCCCCCCATCCCCAGTAACTCAGGCGCGCCCCCACGCAGGGCTCTGGATCCATGCAACGGCAGCCACGGCTTGCTCCCATTCATGGCACCCCTGGCTTGCCCCCATTCACTGGTGCCTGAGAAGATTGTGTGCATTAGGTGTAACGCCCCGGCCCGGGAAGACGGCCAAGCCCACTCTACATGTTGAATGGGCCACACCTGCGAATAACTCTCTTGCGTTTTCATCCTCGCTTCACGCAAAAAGGGTGATCACCAGAGTTATTCACCTCCTAGGTCCAGGCTTTTAACTTGGTTCAACTCTTCTTCAACTTCCGATGTGGTACTAAATTTCGTCGCTACGGTGTTTCGCGCTGCTACATCACCTCACAAACTCGGCCCAGCCCACGGCCTGCCGGTTGCTACAGTGTTGGACCTCATCCTAGTGGGTCTTACATACTCCCCCATTTAGAAGATTCGACGTCCTCGTCGAACGCTGAACCAAGCTACCTGCAGGACAAATGTCCAAGATCAACTCTCTTGGCCACGTCCGTCTTTCCAGTTCCCCAGCCCAAGTGTCATGCCCTCACTGGAGCCATGCACAACTTGTCCGAGCTTCCAGACCATACACAACCGTAAAACCGCGAGAGTTGACTCCGAATACCATTTGTAACGCCCCGACCTGGGAAGACGGCCAAGGCCCACTCTATATGTTGAATGGACCACACCTGCGAATAACTCTCTTGCGTTTTCGTCATCGCTTCACACAAAAAGGGTGATCACCGGAGTTATTCACCTCCCAGGCCCAGGCTTTTAACTTGGTGCAACTCTTCTTCACTAAATTCCGTTGCTACAGCGTCTCGCAGTGCTATAGTACCTCACATGTAGCTCGTTCTAGCCCACGGCCTGCCGGTTGCTACAGTACTGGGCCTCATTTCAGTGGGTCTTGCATTAGGGGTGTTTGATCTTTGTATAGTAGCTTCAATGGCCATTAGTCCCTCCATCACGCAAAAGGGACTAAAGTTTAGTCCAAGGGCAGGGACTAAAAGGATCCAAATAGGCCCTTACTTGGCAACCGGTTCTAGCATTTACTAGCTAGCACTACCCACTCTAGTGTATTGCAACCTCCCTAGCCTTTTCTCTCTCTTGCCACTGAGTATACAGGGTCATTCCCTTTATCAAACATTGGAGTCGCTGCTCGCTCGTTGCTTTCTTCGGTACTGGTACTTCCGAATTCGGTGCCAAGCTTTCTGATCTCTCTCCGTGAGGAGAAAATTCCTAGGATTGATGCTCGATTAGATAGTTTATTGCTTCATCCGATTCGAGCATTTGACGGTTGACACATTGCAATATAAAGGACTAGTAAAAAAATTCTAGATAGAAAGTGGGTCGGTCTCAAAATAAATGAGTTGTTAGTTGTAGAATATTATTCTTGCCAGACTTGAACTCAACGAAAAAATGGAAAGGTTCATAGAATCCCCCCCCCTAAAATACCAATGCTGCACCAGCTCTTAGGGCAGCTCCAACAAGTGACTCATGAGCTAGCTCTAAGTATTTTTTTTCATATTTTAATAGAAGAGAGAGAAAAGCTAGCTCTTGATCAAGGGCTAGGCTCATACACATATTACAAGATCATGTGAGGGTGTCAAGTGGGACTATCCATGTTATTAGCTATATGCTAAAAGTTAGCACCATTGAAGAGGTTGACTTAGAGCTAGTAACTAGCTTATACCATTGCGGGTGCACTTAGAGGGATTGATGGGTACCTTTACCTTGGGTAACCTCATCGACTAGAAAATGAGGGCGTAGCTACTGCCAAGTCCCTATAGAGCCTTGTGCACAACAGGAAGACACGACATGCCTTGCCAACCACACTGGCGCCTATTTTACTAACCACAACGTGGGTGTGGCCATCCCCAGCTGATGCTCCCATGATATCCTCCACGATCGCAGTGGGATGGTGATTGTAACAAAGATAATAAAGAGATGAACACTAGTCTGGGGGCCACTCAAGGTTGTCCGACATATAGGACCCCCTCTCTTTCTGTAGCCCTATCCCCTGGGCTATATAAGGGGTGGGTAGGGGATCCCCTTCTTCATCTTCGAAGCCTTCACAACCCATAGAGTCTTTGAATAGTCCTTCTACTCTCAAACTCTCATACTCTCTCACCTATTTGTAACCCTTACGAGTAGATGTAGGGCTTTTGCCTAAACTAGAATAAATCTTTAGTCCTCGAGTGCTAAGCCATCCAAACCAAATGCACAATCACAAATTTACTAGTCAGGTACGGTGTACGAAACACCGATAGTTGGTACGCCTGGTAGGGGCTTGTCGCATGTTTCTCGATGTCACCAAGTTTTTGATGGCTCCTTTTGTCAGGCAGGAAGCATCCGTTTTGGGAGCCTCGACTTTGCCATCGTCATCGAGGGAAGTCTTAGTTTCATCTCCACTCCAGAAGCCTAGACTTCGTAGCTGATGATTTTGGTAGGGTCCTTATTGACATCGCATCCCACCCATGATGGTAGGGTCCTTATTGACATCGATGTAGAGATGCTCACCTGCTGTATCGATGCTCACCTCGGGCCAGATCCCACGCTTGAGGACAACTGACATACTGACTACATGTTGGTGAATATTTTCACCCATCTCTCCGGTGGAGCACTTAGTTGGTGCTTAGGCTAGTTTAAGATACATTAGCGCTTTGCTTTCTTAGGTGTTAGCATATAGTTTAGTGAGGTTTACACACCTTTTTTCCATTAGACACTGAGTACCCAAGCGAGACACTAAACTATGCAGTTCTGTCGAGCACACCCCGAGGGAGAACTCAAAACTCTACATTTTTTCATCAGGATCATAAATGAGATGATGAAGCTTACAACATCTTTAGCCATTCCTTACATCACTTGTTACAACATCAGAGTATTACACAAGTTGAATGCAATAGCGGAATTAAAACAGTTTACACGTAAAAGAGTTTATACATTTCGGGTTCACAAGTTTTATCTTGCAACGGAGAACAACATATGATCAGAGTTACAACGAAAATAGAGGTTAATGGTGAATTCTTAACATAGTGAACATTTATAAACCAGATATGATGGCAGATCATAAAACTTTTCTTCAAAAAACATTTAGTGAGGGTCATAAATAAACACTATGACCGTAGCGTGAAAGGAATCCTCTCTGAGCCCACCATGAGGTTTCCACACACAAAAGCCATCTATCATCCATCGGTCACCTACAACAGGGGGAATAAAACCCTGAGTACTCGATTGTACTCAGCAAGACTTACCCGACAGGAGGAAAATAAAAGACTCCAAGGATATGTGAGGCTTATTTGGCTTGTGGGTTATTACATCTGCAGAAGCATTACTAAACATGCGTCCTTATATTCAATTTTATAGCAGTCATCATTAGTTCATTAACTAACCATTCTATGTAAGCACCTATGCTACTTTCAAGCAGGTGGTAAGCAATTAGAATCATTTTAGCACCTTTCAAGTTTCAGTTCTTACTACGGTGCTAGACCATAGTCAAGTCATACCGTCTCACAGAAACAGCGATTCGCGAACAAGTATATCCCAGCTAGATACCTCGAAACACACGCCCCACTTGTACCCTAGGCACAAATGGAAACAACTCGTCTCCCTCATGTCAAGGGGTCTAGGTCCCCGTCCAAACTTGAACTCCAAGCCTCCAACACCTGAGACCCGGTCTCAGTATGGTGCTTAGACCTCCACCTAATACCCACCCCTAAAAGTCGGTCCAGAAAGAGCCAGAACCAAGACAAAGGAATGACAAGTCTTCCCGCTCCCATAAGCAAGTGTGATCAGGATAATAAGTCTGTGACCTGACTATCATCCACAGCAATAGACGGTCCTCAATTGACATAGGCGGGACAAATGCAACCAAAGCCTCGCTCGGTTGCCTAACCAAGTCCAAATCCAAACCCAAAGTATGGTCCCGCCTGGTCTCCAATTATTATCCATATATATTTCATGTGATAGTAACCTGATAATAGTAACAATAATATCTTTTCCTATCTCTCGCGAGTGGCAGGTAATCACTCGACTTCTATCGGGATCCTATAGCATAGCAATCTACACGACCCTATCATACTAGTAAGACTCATAGGATAAGGATATATATATGTGCAAGTGGATTTCATTCAACTCCTTTAAACTTAATGCACAAGCATAAAATAAAGTGCAGAATAATAGGGGTTATGCATCGGGGCTTGTCTGGGCAAGATATAACCAAGGATTAGCATTCCATCATGGCGACATAATCACCAAGGCTCTATCTTTCTGCTTTTTCGGTCGACTCCACGATCCATCGTTGTCCCTATTATGATATACGTAGACGCAACACAAAAAACGTAATTAACCAACGGCAACCACAACTCTAAGAATACGATTACACCTCATAAGCTAACAAGCTAGCTCTAATGACTAACGTACTAGTCTACATATCCACATCATCAAGTAAGGCTTCGTTTCCAGAAAATGTTTTAGTTCTACAATCCCAAGGTGTTTTGGCATTTTATTGATTAAATATATATTTTCAAACTAGGGCTCATTTAGCTACCCTAGCAAACTAATTATTATAGAGCTACAAAAATTAAAGTGAGCACCTAATAATGTTAGGAATTTACTGTGAAAGTTTCAGAGTCAACGCTATCCCCAATTTATCACAACAATTCCTACAAGTTTATATTTTAACAATATTAAGCACCTCAAATTAATTAGATTACTCTTAAAAATACTATAAAAGTATGTGAACAAAATATACTAGCAGATAGATCATGATTTTAGGAACTGAACAAAATTAGTTTCACAATTTTTGGTTAACTATACCAATTTATATCGAATTTAAAAGCTAGTCTTAGAAACTAAATTTGACACGCCTTAGAAAAAGAAAAAGGGCCGGTGGCCATCCATTCGGCCCAGCAGCCCGGCTTGGCCCAACGCGGGGCGTGGGCGCATAGTAGGCTAGCTCAACAATGGCCCAAGGCGGAGAGCCCCGCGCGTGGCTCTTTTGCAAAAGAGGGCTCGGGCTTTTAGACATTTAATCAGAACAGCGAAGCACTATTACCGCAGACTCGCGTTTTGCATCAAGGACCTTGGAACATGTCACCATCACCATGGGGTAGTCCTCGGTGTGCCTACGCACGACAGCGCGGCACACCGGCGGCAATGGCGGTTACGCCGAGTAAACGAGACCCGCTACGACAGGAATAAAGGGCCGACCACCATCTACGGCTAAACCCGCAAGGATGGGTGGCAGTTAGGGACTCAGCAGCGTACTGCCACAAGCTACAGTGCAAGCGGCTATCTACGGCAGCGGCGTGCCAGTTTCAACGAGCTAGAGCCACCAGAGGACTAACGCGTGAGCGAGTGAGCATGAGGAGCTTACAGCGAGCTTGCCCGTGGTGATGGTTCAGTCAGAGATGGTCCAAACAGTGCTGGCCACATGCGACCGAGCGGGGCGGCGGCGCTCTACGATGGACACTGGCGTGTTACCCTATCGAGGACGAGCACCCTAGGTAAAATAGCACGAGCACCGGATGGAGGGAGTCAACACAAACTTAGGGTTATGAGCAATTGAACTGTTATCGCTCCAACATGCCTTACCCCCAATCCACATACTATGGCGGTGCCCATGGTTGGTGGCGAGCAAAACCTAAAATTGGCCACGGCCAGACCACCACTGGACCAGACGAGAGTGGGGCATCTAGGTAACTCTCCATATTACTCACTGGTACAAGGAATTGGGCTAGGAAGGCTTGAGTTGGTGATTATGAAGGGGAGAGGGCGACACATCGCCACTACTACATCACACGACATAGCCTCGGCAGAGGTGACCCGGCCATGACCCGATAGGGTACGATAACACGAGGACATGGCCGCACGAGCGAGGGCAGGAGGTGCATCGGTTAGTGCTTGGACAGAGCCAAGAGTGGTGCCAGCGCACGGAGCACTAAAACACAGTAGCCGGGCCGGAGTAGGGTTACCGGCATCGACTAGCAAGGCAGGGCGGGAAGAGAGGCATCACCGTCACCCTATGGCTGGGGCCGGTTGACCCAGACACGGTGAGCGGTGACATGGACTCGTGGTGGGTGAATCGCTAGGCAGGGCGACTCCCACACAGCCATGGCAACAACAGCCATGCCCTCGACCCAACCCCACGCATGGCTCAGCGGTCAAGATGGCGCTCGCACACGGCGACAGCAGGGGCACACGACAATAGCATCGCGATGATGCCTCGCCACGTGACCGCGCAGCGGCTGCACCAGCGTAGCGCAGTGCTAGCCCTCCGGCACGGCACAACGGTATGCGCAGCACCCGTGTGCACACAAGGCCAAGGCATGGCTCGGCTGGCTTGACACGCAGCACGGGCGGCGACGGGACCACCACCGGCAAGGTCACGTGCGGTGCGCGCGTGCGACGGTGCGAGCACCCACGGGTGATGCCATGACAACTCCAACTCAACCATGGACTACACCATGCGAAAGTACTCACTTAGAGGCAACCAACAATATGAAATCATGGAGCTAGTACTTAAGTATTTTAGTTAGAACTTAAATGCCAAGATAGCATTGTCTTCTTCCCTTCAGTCTTAGGAAGTCAAAAGTTTAGCTTGAACTAAACATTCATTAACATTCTTGCCACAATTTTTAAAATGTCCAAACCTCATTAACTGCTACCAACAAGTATTTCATGCAATAGTCCATACCTTATACTAACCCATAGGAGCAAAATATTTAAGCACCGTTTAACTATTTGCTCAATATAATTCACCAGAAATGGCATTTTAAACATAAGTTCAAATTCTCGCCGATTCAATGAAAAATTCTAGTTTAATTTTTGGATTCGATGTTTGAGCTCCCAAAACACTGGTTAACACTATTCTCTTTCCAAACCTAGAATTGCATTCTTATCTACACTATTTGCTCATCATTTTTACAAAGCACTATACACAAGTTATATTTTGTTTTTGTTTACAGAAATTGTTTTTCGTTTACCTTAACCTAGGTGCTAAGCAAGCTCGTAACACCAGAGATGTTACAATTGCGCGCACCAAAGGTTGTACAGTCCAAGCTTGTAAGTCAATGAGATCACTTCAACCGTGTTTGTAGTGGCCGCCACTGGTGTACGAGGGAGAAGAGGCCCTTGGTGTTTTAGCTAAAGCTCTACCAAGTGAAGATGATAGAGATTGGTCCATGAGAGGTGTGGCTAAGATCCACTTGTGTGTGAGGGGGAAGGCCTATGAGCAATAGATAGAGTTACCCGACCGGGAGCTTGTCCTATCCTTGTGAGGGGATCCAACGAGGACTAGTGGAAAGCACGAGCTTTCCAATACCTCAGTAAAAAAAAGTCATTGAGCGAGAGTTTGCATTCTCTAACCCTTTACATTACACACTTATATTCCTTCATTCCTTTGTATTGTTACCTTTCTAGTCTAACTAGCTAGGTTAGTTGATAGGATTAGAACCTACTCTCTCCATCCCATAAAAATTATCATTCTCGCTTCCTAAGAAGTCAAACACTTTTAACTTTGACAAAATATATATTAAAAATATTAACATTTATGATACATAATTAGTATCATTAGATAGATCGTTGAATATATTTTCATAATAAACTTATTTGGAGATATGAATGTTGCTTATATTTTCTATAAACCTAGTCAAACTTAAGAAAGTTTGACCAGCACGAGTCCCATAGTAACTCTTTTTTTGGGACAGAGCAGTATGGTGCTAGTGTTTTTGGCATTAGAGATAACAACACTTAGAAAAACGTTGTTCACATATAGATAGAAGTTATGTATGTTTTTATAAGTGGTTTTTGGCCTTAGTATTTAAGTGACCTAATTCACCTCGCTCTTAGGTGTCATGGTACATTGAATGGGTATCAAAGCTGGTTGGCTTAATATGAACCTTTGTCTTCACCATCGTTGAGATTTTTACACTTTAGAGTGGTCAGGATGGAACCTGATAGGCCCCTGCACTTTGACAACACAAACTTCTCCTATTGGCGTGTTCTATTTAGAAGTAGTTGATTTAGGTGTTTTGCGAGTTAAAGTGCCGGGATGGAACCCCTAAAGAATCCTGAAAAACCCAGTGCTAGTGACGAGAAAGAACTGCAACTCAACGCTAGAGCTAGATATTGCATCTTTGAATATATTAGCATTGACTTGTTCAATCAAATCTATGCTCACAAGGCAAATGAAATTTTGTTAAAATTGCAAGGGCATCATGATATGGTGGACGGTGAGGCAGGTGTCAACAGGCCCAGGCAGCAAGAATAACAAGAGGGCAACCAACATGTTGCCGAGAACTACGGTGCTCAATGGTGAGGAAATGTTTACGGATGGTGGATTTCCGTTCAAAAGAAATAAGGAGAAAGGGGAATGGACAAAGAAGCTGAAAGCATGTGCCCGTTCTTTCATTGTTCTTTCTTTTGTTCATTCAATCGTTGGCATCAAGAAACTACTCACACCACATTTTGGTTAGTCTACGTCGATAGCAAGAGTCGTTGTTGTGGCATCAATTCTTGTTTGAATTTCTTGTTCTTTCAATCGTTGGTATAAAAAAATGCTCCTACCCTGTTGCATTAGTTCCTGTTTGGGTTTGACAGAGACAGAGAGGACGCGGATACAATATATGTGGGGTGATAGTATAGATGATGTGTTTGAATAAATTTATATTAGAATTCGCCACGCAATCATGCTTGTTTGTGGGATTAGATACCGAATTTTGTTGAAGGGATGAAGTGCTTTGATCCTAAGGGTGCTTCAACCTCTAAACAGTTGCATTATGAGCAGGTTTCTCGGATTGTGAATAGAGGTGGTGTGCCGCAGGTTGGGATTGTGCTTGCAAATGAACTCTTTGAAATTGTGCTCCATATTGTTTGATCAGACCACCAGAAATCCAAACAACAGTTAGAGTTTATCAGTGATGTTGCAAAACTTAATTTAGATGAGTATGGCAATCGGGGCATCCCATCTCTCGCGTCTTCAACTTTCTCTCGCCTCTTCAACTTGCTTGTGGTGGCTTAATCCGTTTGTAACTTTAAGTAGGTAAGTTCTTCTATCTTAGTCCCAGCTAACACTCTTGTACTTATTTCTTTTGTTTAATAAAGCACCATGGAGCAAGCTCCACAGTTTCATTCAAAAACACGAGAAGCTAACATGGATTACTTATCATAGACATAACAATTTCAGCTATCTAATCCGTGGAATACAAGATGTTGCTCTTCTGCCTAAGAGTTGGATTGTATTTATATCCGCTATGAAGTCGTATTTCCATAGAAGCTATGATATGAAGCTCTTTCATGAGCTCAGAATCTGCTACATGTGACCACCACGAGTGCCAAGACCAAAAGGGAGCAGAGGTTTCTGTTGGGACAAGGGTCTCGAACAAGTTAGAGAGGAAAAGGTTGGGTAGTGAGGAGAGGTGAGAGCTAGGGTTTAGGAGTAAGGAAATGAGGGTGGGTGAGAGAGCCCGCTTGTCCTCATGCCCTTGGGCACTTATATAGACAATGGTTATTTACAAGTAGCCATTTGCTTGGGTTGGATTTTACATGACACTACACTATCACCTATTTGAGCCTCTACCCGGGGAGGCTTGGCCCATACACCTCATGGGCTCCCCCAACAACACTATACTAGAACCTATTTGGGCATCTTCTAAGTGGAGGCTTGACCCATATACTTCATGGGCTCTCTCAACAGTAGCTCCTTAGTTACTACTCATGGACGATACTACATGACCTAGTAGATGCTCATACTAGAAGAGACATAAATACAACTCGAACCCTAGTCGCAAGGATTGCCCTTCACAACCTACACGTGCACGTTTCACTAAAAAGCCATTCTAAAACTCTAGTCTATACATATACTAACTCCCAAAGCTTCTAACTCTAAGTGCCTTGACGTTGATTTTCCTAATATCTTCATCTTTGGGCTTTAGCTCCCCCGCCCTCTTTTCCTGACTAGGCCTACCGGTTTCGCTCGGTGTGCAGATCTTCATCTTCGGGACCTTCTCAGTGCGCAGCTCTTTGCTTGAAGACACATCCTCTCTTTGGGAATAGGCGTAGTCATTACATATAGTTGATGTAGTCGTAGATGAAGGTTGCCATGAAGCCTCCAAATCTTCTCTCAGGCGCGCTGTGTAAAAGACTGTGCCCTCCAGAGTGGCCATTCCTCTAGTATGCACCCCTAGCCCCTCTTGGCTGACGCTCGTGATAGAATGTTTAGTCATACTTGGTGTAGTCGACGTAGTCATAGTAGTCGTAGTAGCAGAAGTAGATGTCCAACCGAAGTTGTCGGTGAGCCCCTTGAGCCGAAGTGGTTAACGAAGGTGAAGCCCATTTAGCTAAGGTGGATTGCTCAGTATGGGCCTGCGAGCCCAAGCTACCGATTGGGTGATGGTTTATAAAATCCCCAAGGCTTGTACTGAATGAAACATGGAAGAACTACATTCTGAAAGAAACCTGAAACCACCCTACCAGTTCTTCCTCGCATTTATTCTTGTCGTTTCTTTTCCAAAATTCTCCTGCTGAGTATCCCCTTGTGCATTGCGGTTGAGTACTGCAACAATTGGTATCAAGAGCTATCTCGCTAGTTGCTCGATTTTTTCCCTGCCCTGTTCGTGACCCTTGTGCTAAGTCCCAACAATTTCCAATCAATGGCAAATGGGCTAGGAGTTGACCGAATAGGAGAAGCCCATGGAGCCAGCTCTGATGTGTATCTTGCTATGACATGTTAGAAGAGTATGATTCTGAGCAATCCAACTGCGGCCACAATGATCTCAGTTCAGAAATACTATCTATGGGGTTGCTGAGGCATCCACACTCCCATGGGATGACAGTAATGTTACATAAGTCTAGGTATGGAACAACAACTTTGACAGAGAGGCTAGAATTTTTAACTATTCTTTAATTGTTGCCAACTAGTTGTGTCAGTCTGAGGTTTGCTTTGGCAGCGGTGGTCATTAAACGACAATGTCGTCTCCTATGACGTGATGCGCATGGAGGCCACACCCTTGGGTCCAGTCGTGGGGTATGACCCTGGATACCCATGGTGTAAGACATGGGTCGCACCATTAAAGACGGTCCAGCTCACAAGATCAAGAAAGATTTAATTTACTAGGACTATTATAGATGTTGTAATCAAATAGAATATTTACCATATAGCCGAGTAGGATATTTTCCTTCTAACCCTATCCCTCCAGAGTATATAAGGAGGGACATGGGTCCCCTAGTCGACATCCAGATCCAGATACAAATCCTGGGCTTAGCCTAGGGTTCGCTGATCAATACAAACCAACTGAGCAAATGACGTAGGGTTTTAAGTCATTTTGATGGCCTGAACCTGTATAAATCTTATGTCTTGTGTCTCAGTTACCATCTAGTTCCTGATCATGTGTACCTCTACCACACAATCTACCATCGTGGGTATACCCCTCGGTAGACTGCCGACGGTATTTCGTCGACACCGGTGGAGGTTGGTTTTGCCATATCCAAAATCTGTGGTTCTCTAGCATTCGAGAGGTTGTGGAATTTCATTGTGTGGAACAAAAAGGATCGCTTCCAACCTGCTCGGCTTGCTAACATGCTTAGCGATAATGGAGTTGTTCTGAATCCAAACGTTTTATGGTGCTCATCAAGCAGCAAAGCCTTTGCTATCTGGTGAAGGCTCTAAGCAGCTCAGATAGCCTGCCTCGAAATTAGCAGGCTGCTTTGCTCTGGCGGCTGCATATTACCCAAATTTTAGAGTGCTGAGTATCATGTCACCAGAAAACAGGTCATGTAGTAGGGTCGTAATCACACTTCGCCACCTTCAGGTGTGCCAGAGTCAGGAACCCAAAGAAGGGTAGCTCCGGTTTTGTGATCTGACCGAGTGAAGAACAATGCGTTGTTCGTTTTTTCTTGAGATATATTCTTTGTGTGTCTTGCTGCTCTGTACCACCAAGTGTGAATGTCTTGCTACTCTGTACTAGCAACTGCAGAAATTCTTCTTATTTCATTAGATAGAAAAATTCTTTGTGTGACTTGCTACTCTGTTCCTTGCAAGTGTGAATATCAGACAGAGAAGAAGGAACATGAGAGAATTTAGTGTATGAGTGAATGTTGTGTTCTTGTCTGTCTTTGGTTTGATAATTTTGTGGCATTTTTAACGAGCCAACGTTGTGTTCTTGTCTGTTTTTGGTTTGATTGAGAATTTTGTGGCGTTTTTAATGAGTCAACATTGTGTTCTTGTCTGTTTTTGGTTTCATTGAGAATTTTGTAGCGTTTTAATGAGTCAACGCTGCGAGCTTCTTTCTTTGATTTTTACAAGCAAATCTGTCCGTTGTGATCTGTTCCAATACGTCTTAGAATCGGATTTTGTACCATTGCTGGACAAGCCTATGAATCAGACTCTGGATCCATTGCTAGATGCGTCTTGGAAAATCCGACTCTACATCTTCGCTGGATACGTGTTATTCTAACTCGTATAGGAATAGATTATGAGTGCGGATCACAACATACAGGACATGAGAGGTATGTGGGCATGGACAAAATAGAACTCAAGCACGCTCCTTTAGTTCTGATGTGCCTCTCTCCCAACTCACGTTGTACCAAGCGATTAACTCTCCCTATTCTCGACATTACAATTCTCGGTGAAAATGACAACACATGTATAGGTAAAAAACAGATTTATTTATCACTTAGCAATTTTATTTATTTGGTTATTGGTAGGTAGGTTGAACCATTAGCTAACGTTTAAATTATAGACAATCTATGCATAAAAAAATAGAAACAAAACATTAGCTCAATGGTGAAATTTTGGTACCCAAAGCTAGGATAATCCGATTTGCTCCTCTAGAAAAAAAACGAGGCCAAATACAGGACACACAGAAGGGGAAAACTGAAAAAGAAAAAACATGAAAAAATAATTATAAAGAAGAAAAAATAAAAAAAACAGAATACGAAAAAAAAACTTGATTTCACCGTGATTTAAGGTGGGCGGAATGAACAGAAAAATCAGAGGGAAATGAAAAAAAATAACGCGCCCAAAAACTAACGGACGGAAAAGAGAAACGGGCGCAAGAGAAAACAAAAGAATAAAAGATTGAAAAGAAAAACAAGTTGCAACAAAACGCGTGTGAAAAAACAGAGACCAAAACGGATGGCCGGGTGAAATATTACTTGGGCTTGGCCCAACATATCTCTACTTTAATTTCTTTTGGGCCTCCATTCTTAGCATTAGGCACTATCTTGAACAATATGAACAATATGTCACCATTCGACTTGTTCAGGGAAATACTTTTATTTGGAATCAACCATGGTGCTCTATATGGATAGAAATCTATGATCGCTTAAATCTCTTACAAACAACTTATCGAATTCCAAACACGATTTGTGATTTATGGTATTATGGTGGCCTAACTCTAAGGACCGGGACTCCGAAAAATTGTAAGTCTGTTTGGGCAACTTACTATGGAAGTCCTTCTGCAGGTTCCTGTGATCGTTGGTGATGGACCCGACATTCTTTGCTGGAAGCTGAACTCAGATGGACTTTGCCCTTCCAAGAGTGCTTACAAAATGCTAGCAATGGAAGAGGCGGATGCTTCACTTCCCACAAACATCCCTACTCAGGTTGTGCAAATCCTGAGGCAGGTCTGGGCTGACAAAACCATGCAATCTCGAGTCAAAACTTTTGCTTGGCGACTTCTCAGGCTTGCACTAGGCACTGGAAGCCTCTGGAAATCACGCAGTGACCACAGGTTTCACTGCCTCTGGAGGTCAACGCCTCGCCCGCCCGGACGGCCTCCCTCCTCTCCTAGGCCAGGCTCCTAGCTAGCTGTAATGGAACTGTAATCCGTAACTGACACCAACTGCAAGCCCCATCTCAAGCCACAACTAATTTAATTTTATCTATCATGTGGTGCCGCACTGCCTCTGGAAATCACGCAGTGACCACAGGTGAGTCAGTCGGTCGATCCTGCAAGCACGGCGGTGCAGCTAAGCATAGGCAAAGCCATGGCGAGCACCGGGGGCACGCCGTTCCTGCTGTCGCCCGCGACGGGGCACGCGGCCACCGCGGTATTCGACGTCGAGGCCGTGGGCGCGGGCGCCGGCACCGGCGCCCAGCACCGGGCCGCCAAGTCAACGCCCGCTCCCGACGCCGGCGCCACCTTCGTGCTCGAGTCCAAAGGTACGGTGCGCGCCGCTTGCCATGCCTGCCTGCGCATCCTCGATCCATCCATCTCACTCACGTCGCCGCCGCCGATTTCGCAGGGACGTGGTGGCACGCCGGGTTCCACCTGACCACGGCCATCGTGGGGCCGACGGTGCTCACGCTGCCGTACGCGCTCCGGGGCATGGGCTGGGGGCTCGGCCTCGCCGCGCTCACCGCCGTCTTCGCCGTCACCTTCTACGCCTACTACCTCGTGTCCAGGGTGCTCGACCACTGCGAGGCCGCCGGCCGCCGCCACATCCGCTTCCGCGAGCTCGCCGCCGACGTCCTCGGTACGCACGCACGCTCTGCCTCCGCAGATACGGGCGGCCATCAGTTGACCAAGCAAGCTAATTAATAAGATGGTTGTTCATGACGGCCGGTGGTGTGATTGATAATTTGATTGGTTGGTTAATCGATCTGTTTCTTCAACTAAGGATCGGGATGGGTGTTCTACGTGGTGGTGAGCGTGCAGACCGCCATCAACGCCGGCGTCACCACAGGGAGCATCTTGCTTGCCGCTGACTGCCTCAAGGTAACGCCTTTTGTTTTTCATCAGTCCATCCATGTTTCCTTCTTCCTTTGAGTTTGCACCAAGTTTTTAATTTGTTACCGTTCGTCATCTAATCTATAATCTATAATTTATAATTCTATAATAAATATCTATATTTTCTTTTTAGATAATAGATTTTCATTAATCTGGGCTCTATATATTCATAAAGGATATACACAGCCAAATATCTATATTTTCTATGATAAGAGCGAAGCATTTCTTTTAACACGCTTTTTTATATTTATTTCTATAATATCCCTAAGTTTTGGTGCGTGTTCACTTTTTTTTCTCCTTTTGTTTTTCCTGACAGCTGGTTTTTATTGAGCCAACATTATTTTTCATGACATTGTCTAGCCAGTCCCTCGCGGCCTCTTCAACAATCAGAACATAATGAAATTTTACATATGAGCTCCGTGATGAATGTAAACTCATGTGAATAGGATAAGAACTGTTATGAACGACGTATATGAATATGAAGTAAAGAATCAAGCCACAGAGGAGACACACGATTTAACGTGGAAAACCCCTCCGATGTGAAGGGGAAAAACCACGGGCACCAGCCAGCAACAATCTCACTATCTCAAGAGTTTTGGGTTACACGCCTATGGCGGCTTACAAGAGAATCAAGTCTCCACGAAACCCTAGCAAGGGTATATATACCGTACCGTACCGCGGGGGGCTCCGCCCCCCGCACCCCCCGAGCACAGGGGGCTCCGGCCCAAGCCTCCGGCGACGGGCCTCCGCTTCGCTCCGTCAGAAGCCTGGCCTATATTCTGGAGTGAATTTGGAACAACTCCAACTTGAGACAAATTCATCTTGTATCATAAATCAACCCTTTATCCTGAACATAACAAAGATAGAAAACCACTGGTGCCAACAATAGTCTCTTGGACTATCCAATTAAACCAACTAAGCTTGAGCACAGCTCAAACTTAGCAACAGGAACAGGCTTTGTCATCATATCAGCAGGATTATCATGAGTACTAATCTTGCATACCTTTAGCTTACCTTCTTCAATCACATCACGCACAAAATGATACTTGATATCTATGTGCTTAGTTCTCTCATGGAACATCTGATCTTTAGTGAGGTAAATTGCACTTTGACTGTCACAGTGCAAACTTATGCAAGATTCAACTCCACAAAGCTCAGCGTACAAACCTTTCAGCCAAATTAATTCTTTGCACGCTTCACAAATAGCCATATATTCTGCTTCAGTAGTAGACAAAGCAACAACTGACTGTAAAGTAGCCCTCCAACTCACAGCACAACTGCCAACAGTAAACACATAACCTGTAAGTGATCTTCGCCTGTCCAGATCAGCAGCATAATCAGAATCCACATAGCCAATAAGACCCTTATCAGTTCTTCCAAACTTTAAACAGGAATCTGCTGTACCTCTGAGGTACCTAAAAATCCACTGAACTGCCCTCCAATGTTCTTTGCCAGGATTAGACATATATCTACTAACAAGACTCATAGCATATGATAAATCTGGACGAGAGCAAACCATGGCATACATCAAAGACCCCACAGCACTAGAATAAGGAACCCTTGACATGTATTCAATCTCTGCATCTGTACTAGGACACTGAGCAGCTGACAACTTAAAGTGAGGTGCAATAGGGGTACTAACAGCCTTAGCATTTTGCATGTTGAAACGCTGAAGAACTTTCTTGATATAATTTTGTTGACTAAGAAATAGCAAACCAGATTTTCTGTCTCTACTAATTTTCATACCAAGAATTTTCTTAGCACTACCAAGATCTTTCATATCAAAACCACTACTCAATAGCTTCTTTAACTTAGTGATTTCAATCTTACTCTTGGCAGCAATCAGCATATCATCAACATATAACAGCAAATATATAGGTGATCCATTAACATGCTTGATGTAAACACAGCTATCATACTTAGATCTTTTAAAACTGTGTGCTAACATAAATGAATCAAACCTCTTGTTCCACTGACGAGGGGACTATTTCAAACCATACAAGGATCTCTTCAACTTGCACACATATTTTTCCTTGCCGGGCACTATGAACCCTTCTGGTTGGTCCATGTATATGTCCTCCTCAAGCTCTCCATGCAAAAACGCAGTCTTCACATCTAACTGCTCAAGCTCAAGATCATGTGAAGCAACAATACTAAGGAAAGTACGAATTGAACTGTGTTTTACCACTGGAGAGAACACATCATTGTAGTCAACACCCGGAATTTGACTGTAGCCTTTAGCAACTAACCTTGCCTTATACTTTAGAGGCTCGCTTGGAGATAAACCCTCCTTTCTCTTGAAGATCCATTTGTAGCTGATGGTCTTCTTATTCTTAGGCAAAGGTACAATCTCCCATGTACTGTTCTTCTCAAGAGACTGCATCTCCTCATGCATAGCAGAAATCCAATTCTCAGTATCACCACAACGAATAGCTTCTTTATAGGTTGCTGGCTCATGAACATTCTCCACCTGTTCAGCACAACTCAAAGCATAGTAAGACAAATTACACTCTTCAATAAGACGCTTAGGAGGTGCAATTGTCCTTTTTGACTTGCGTTGAGCAATAGGTAAATCCTCCTCTAACTGCAAAATAGGAGGAGTTTGCTGAACATCATCATGAGCATCATCCTCAGCAACATCATTATCATGGTCACCATGCTCATCAATAGGCTCCACCTGCACACCTGTATCATCATCAACATGCTCCACCTGCATGCGCATACGCTGCAGCTCTTTTTCTGGAACATGATCTGAGGGCAAACTGTCAGTAAACATCACAGATTCATTGAAAACAACACTTCTGCTCATAAAAGTCTTTCTTGTTTCAGGATTCCACAATTTATAGCCTTTGACTCCCGAACTATAACCAAGGAAAAGACACTTAACAGCTCTAGGCTCTAATTTTCCATTATCAACATGAGCATAAGCAGTGCATCCAAAAACTTTCAACTGTGAATAATCAGCAGGCGTACCAGACCATACCTCAATGGGAGTTCTTTTATTTAGTGGAATAGAAGGCGACCTGTTTATCAAGTAACAGGCAGTATTAGCAGCTTCAGCCCAAAAATGTTTGCTCATCCTGGCATTAGACAGCATGCAACGGGCCTTAGATATGATGGTTCTGTTCATGCGTTCGGCCACACCATTCTGTTGTGGAGTATGGGGTATGGTGTGATGCCTAACAATGCCTTCCGATCTGCAATAATCATTAAATTCACGCGAACAAAATTCTCCACCATTATCAGTACGAAGCAATTTTACCTTCCTTTCAGTTTGCCTTTCTATCATTACTTTCCAGTCCTTAAAAGCAGCAAAAGTATCATCTTTCTGTTTCAGAAAATAAGGCCAAACCCTTCTAGAGTAATCATCAATAATTGTAAGCATGTAACGAGCACCACCAAGTGAGGACTTACGGGAAGGACCCCATAAATCAGCATGAACATAATCAAGAGTACCTTTAGTGGTGTGAACAGAAGTGTTGAAATGTACCCTTTTATGCTTCCCGAAAATACAATGCTCACAAAACTTTATTTTACTCGAAGTGCAGCCATCCAGCAGGTTTCTCCTCATCAATTCTGCCATACCATGGTGACTCATATGTCCCAAACGCATATGCCAAAGATTAGTTTTACTAGGTTCATCATTAGTAACAGCAGCAACAGCGGAATCAGAACCAGGTAAAGTACACCCTCTAAGGACATATAACTTTGCAGAATTAAGATCACCTTTCAAGCAAACAAGAGAACCTTTTGATACCTTCAGAACGCCATCTGAACCGGAATATTTGTAACCTTCTGCATCAAGCGTGCTTAATGAGATAAGATTTCTGGACATCCCTGGTATATACCTGACATTTTTCAGCGTGCGTGTCATGCCATCATCAGTCTTGATCTGAACTGATCCAATCCCCACAATGTCACACGGGTTATCATCTCCCATCCGCACAACATCCCCTTTCTGCACAGGCTTATACGAGCTAAACCAATTTCTGTTAGTGCAAATATGAAATGAACATGCGGAATCGAGAATCCATTCATCATGACCAGCAACACAACCAGCAAATACTACCAGACAATCTCCAGAATCATCATCAGACGCAGCAGCAGCAACAGAGACCTTACCAGCCGACTTTTGTTTCCTCTTCTCCTTATTCTGTACTTTTCTGCAATCCTCAACATTATGATTTGTCAGCTTGCAATAAACACAGAACTTTTTATTACCATGCGGCTTGGACTTTGAACGGCCTCTCCTTTCGTAGTTCTTTCTACCATCATTGCCATCATTAGAGGATCTGTTTTCAGTTCTGCCTCTCACATGCAAAGCATCACCCTTGGAGGACGACGTCCCGTCATTCTGCACCATGCCTCTCATCTTTTCCCTAGACTGGAGAGCCTCATAAACTTCCTTTAGGGTTAGTTCATCACGGCTCAAAAGTATGGTGTCACGAAAATTTGCATACGAATTTGGCAAAGAACATAGCAGTAAAAGACCTAAGTCCTCATCATCATACTTCACCTCCATCGACACTAGGTCGGCGACGATCTTCTTGAATTCAGCGATGTGGCTCATCACTGAATCCTCCTCCTTCATCTTCAGGGTGAACAGCTTCATCTTCATCTGCATCTTACTGGTTAGATCCTTGGACATACAGATTGATTCCAGTTTCAGCCATAGTTCTGCAGCAGTTTTCTCTTTCAGACACTCCTGCAAAATATCATTATGAAGATGCAACTGAATTAGGGCGAGCGCCTTCTGATCCTTGCGGATCTCTTCTGGAGTCCACTCGGCCTTCCTCTTTCCGAAACTATCTAGCGCCTCATCATAGTCATGAGTCTGCGCCAGAATCCCCCGCATCTTGACTTGCCATAGCGAGAACCGCGTGTCGTAGTTCAGCAGCGGAAGATCGAACTTCATCGACGTCGTCATGAACCCTAACAGCAACCAAAGCTCTGGTACCACTTGTTATGAACGACGTATATGAATATGAAGTAAAGAATCAAGCCACAGAGGAGACACACGATTTAACGTGGAAAACCCCTCCGATGTGAAGGGGAAAAACCACGGGCACCAGCCAGCAACAATCTCACTATCTCAAGAGTTTTGGGTTACACGCCTATGGCGGCTTACAAGAGAATCAAGTCTCCACGAAACCCTAGCAAGGGTATATATACCGTACCGTACCGCGGGGGGCTCCGCCCCCCGCACCCCCCGAGCACAGGGGCGAGACCTGATGGGCCGGCTTCAGACTCCGCTACGCTCCGGCCCAAGCCTCCGGCGACGGGCCTCCGCTTCGCTCCGTCAGAAGCCTGGCCTATATTCTGGAGTGAATTTGGAACAACTCCAACAAAAAGAACTAGGATAAGGATAGGGAAAAGATTTGCTCATTGTTTCGAATGTCGCCGCATGCCCTTACGACATCAGTATCTCGCACCCCGTATAATATAACCCTGATCAATGGCACTTGTATAAGTTAGAGCAAACCGCGCCCAATGTTTGTACGAATTTCGATGCTAAACGTATTGGTATTGGTTTGCAACGTACGTGCATGTTTGCTAGTTTCTCTAATGTTTATGCTAATATAGTTTGGAGAATAATAAAGAAAAGATAGCATTTTTAAAAACAAAAAATATAATATTTCTGGTTTAGCGAGGACTAAGCTACCGTGAGTTGACTTTGAGCTGCCTGCTTTGGGGTGATACAGTTTAGTAACATAACATCTGATGGTGACCTAGCTAGGATTGGACTTTTGGCTTCCATGGTTCCATTCCATCCAAGGGGAAATTCAGTCAGCTTACATGTACAAGAAGGATTGGTACTTTGAATGGTTCTGTGTCTGAAAACAGCTCGATTTAGTATTAATATATGTTCTGAAATCGAAACCCAGTCAATATGCAAGTTTCAGTTTTGGGAGGCAGACATCAACATATAGTATGTATCAATCGATGATGGTCTCAGTATACATCTCACTGTATCCTTTCTGCACATCATATATTTACGCATGCAGATAATGTACTCTGACCTGGCACCGCACGGCCCTCTGAAGCTGTACCATTTCATCGTCATCGTGGCCGTGGTGCTGGCCTTCCTCTCGCAGCTGCCGTCGTTCCACTCGCTGCGGCACATCAACCTCGGCTCCCTCATCCTCAGCTTCGCCTACACCATCCTCGTCTCGGCTGCCTGCATCCGAGCAGGCGCGTCGAGCGACCCTCCAGCGAAGCACTACTCGCTGAGCTCGTCCAAGTCGGAGAAGACCTTCAACGCGTTCCTCTCCATTTCCATCCTCGCCTCCGTCTTCGGCAACGGCATCCTGCCAGAAATCCAGGCCACGCTGGCGCCGCCGGCCGCCGGGAAGATGACCAAGGCCCTGGTGCTGTGCTACGCGGTGGTGTTCTTCACCTTCTACCTCCCGGCCATCACCGGCTACTGGGCGTTCGGCAACCAGGTGCAGTCCAACGTTCTGCAGAGCCTGATGCCGGACGAGGGCCCCTCCCTTGCGCCGACGTGGCTGCTGGGCCTCACCGTCGTCCTCGTCCTCCTCCAGCTCCTCGCCATCGCGCTGGTGTACTCGCAGGTGGCGTACGAGATCATGGAGAAGAACTCGGCGGACGTAGCGCACGGCCGGTTCTCGCGGCGAAACCTGGCGCCCCGGGTCGCGCTGCGGACGGCGTACGTCGCGGCGTGCGCGCTCGTGGCCGCGGCGCTGCCCTTCTTCGGCGACATCGTCGGCGTGGTGGGCGCCGTGGGATTCATACCGCTCGACTTCATCCTCCCCGTCGTCATGTACAACACGGCGCTGGCGCCGCCCAGGCGCTCGCCCGTGTACCTGGCCAACGTCGCCATCATGGTCGTCTTCACCGGCGTCGGCGTCGTCGGCGCCGTGGCGTCCGTGCGGAAGCTCGCGCTCGATGCTGGCAAGTTCAAGCTCTTCAGTGACAACGTCGTGGACTGATGATTATATCAGTGTTAGCAAGAACAACGTAATCAATGCAAGCTGCGGTTGTCGTTGTTGAAATCTTGTTAATTAAATTCCAAATTTTGAAAGTGTACATATCGACTCTGTCCCTCAATCGATCTTATCCTTTGTCTCCCGTCACTGACAAAGTTCGTTAGACCCGTGCCTAATACTATCTTGATTTGAGGAAGTGCAGATATGAAATTTAGGATCCATCAAAATCGCTTTTGAGCAAGGATTTTTTAACCTATAAAAATACTATGTCATCGATTGAAAGACGTGTCTTTTCTAGTGTCGGGATTAAAACCGACCTTGAAAATCTATTTTTATGGATGGTTTGTTAAAAATAACCATCCATATAAATGCCTTTCTAGGACTGGCCGGCTTGTTTAAATGAACCGCTCCTTAAGATACTTTTAATACTTTTAAGTTTACTACTATATTTGGTTTTGCATTCTCTCCCTAATTTGTGCGTATACATACCGTCAAATTTTACATATCGTAGCCCACAATTTCACTATTTCAAAGTCACTATATACAATGGTTACTAATAATATTTATACATAGTTTATTTACACTTGTTTTAGGGCAGCTCCAGTGTTGGAGCAGAAGCGAACCGAGGGCAGATGAAACTGAACCATGCACATTGGAGCATGCGAACCGTGGGTGTCAATTCAAAAGCGAACTCGGTTCGGCTGCTGCGGCATAAAATATTTGGGTGAGATCTCAGCAGACCTCACACCTAAAAAGCACCAGCTCAAAATGATTCTTTATTCAATGTCAGAACAAAAATCGATGTTCACGCTGTGGTGGCTGAGCAGTAAAAAGGTCAATCGAACTTTGTCTGCCACGGTTCGAATACGACGCTGGAGGTGCTCGGATAGGTAATTTGTTTTATTTTTATTTTTAACACTGTTTTTAAACTATTCTTAATTCTAACACTGTTTTTTTTCTTCAAAAGTAACACTTTTGACCGTGCCTACATTTTCAGGGCGCGGCAGGGTGCGTACGTGACAACGTCCCGCCTCGCCGGTCGCAGACGTGGCAGGCCTTGCCGCGCCACCGATCAGGGCGCGGCTGTGACGCGCCACCCGTCAGAGCGTGGCAGAGCCAAATAGAGATTCGCGGCCCAGTCCCTTTCCTCCCTCTGTTTCACTCCGCACCACACAACAGCCGCCTCCGCGCCGCCCAGCCCCCACCGCCGCGCCTGCCCCGTTGGCTCCCTCTCTCCCTTGTCTCCATCTCTCAGTCCCTCCCTGTCCCCACTGCGCCGTCGCCCCTCCTCGTCGCCGGCGCGGTCGCTGCTTTCCTGTGGCGCGGCCTCCCTCTCTCCCCATCCTCTTCCTCCCCTGCCACCCCCTGTCCTTAACCCTCCTCCAACTTTGGGCGCAGAAGAAGCCCGCCGCTGGCCGGCCATTGCCTCCAGCGGCCAGCTTGTCGCCTTAGGTGGAATGGGGTGATCCTCTTGCCGTCGGTCGACCATTCCCGCCGTGGTTTGTCGAGATAATCCTCTTGTGCATTTGTTGCTTTAATAGAATTGTTGTTAGCTAGGGTTAGGATTCAAAAGTAGTCAATGAAATTAGTAAAGTTAGCTAGATAGGTATAGTTAGTGAAGTTAGTATAGTTGGTTAATACAGTTAGTTAGTATTATTAGTATAGGTACTAATATTAGTTAGTGAATTTAGTATAGTTAGTTAGAATTGTTGTTATAGGTATTAATATTATATTAGTTAGTTTTCTTATTTAGTAGGCACGACGATTTGGATGACCTGATAAAGTTTCTTGAAATGCTTTTGTAGATGGATTGTTGTGTTAGAGTTTTTTACGGAGGAAGTGTTAGGAGAGAAGATGGTATGTTTGAGAATATGGATGAAGAATTGGAATGGTTTGATGAACCATCTTTGTGTTCGTTTGAAGGGAAAGTTTGGCGGTGATTTTACACTGAAGAGGAGGTTTGATAGTGGAAAGACTGGGTACTATGGATTTGGATGGTCAGTTGACGCAGGAGCAGTTTCATTCAAGTCAAGTAGGCTGTATAAGCAATGACTTCGATGTGAACGAGTTCGAACGGAAAGAGGAGGAGCAGGAGAAGGAGGACATGATCGGTGATGTAGTTAGCAGTGATTCAGATGATTCAGATGATGACCAGGGAGGTAGACATGCTATGCCCACACCGGTTTATGCCATGCTAGTGCCTATTCATGGTATGCCATTACCAGTACCAACTGAGATTTTACAAGCTATGCCGGCTACAAGAGAATACATTAGTACACAAGAATACATTAGTACCAATGGCCCTGTTCGCTTGGAGGAATTTGAATGAATCTAGAGGAATCTGTGAGCGTGAACAATGTTTTTCAGCCTGGCACAGTGATTTCCGGCTGGTTTCCAGACCAGCCGAACGACACCATTAGTACACGCACACATATAGAGATAAACATTTAAACAGATATGCTTTCCACTTACTTCATGCTTGTACGGACACACAAACTCCAACATATTCTTAGGGTTTATCATAGCTCGATCTCCACATTCGCACAGACGAGGTTTCTCGAGTCGTCTAACTGCGGCTAGGTGCTTTTTCTTAGCCGTCATTGGCGGGGGGTTAGGGGGTGGAACCCACCGCTCGAACCCATCACGTAGATGTCCCTCCTCTACACCAATCATCGAAAAGGAGGTACCTAGGGTCAAACTTGTCTGCACCATCGATCCACTGAAAGAAAAGGCACCTTTCATGGGCCTACACAACAAGATTCCAACAAAATATTAGTAACATACTTACACAAATGAAGAAACAAAGATAGTGAAAATAATTACTTACATTAAAACGACTGCATGTGTAAAAGCAATACGCCACTGCCTCTATTTGGCTTTGCCACGCCCTGACCGTTGGTGTGTCACCGCCGCGCCCTGATCGGTGGCGCGTCACAGTCGCGCCCTGATCGGTGACGCGGCAAGGCCTGCCACATCAGCGACCAGCGGGGCGGAACGTTGCCACGTACGCACCCCTGACGCGCCGCCATGTATGACGCGGTCAAAAGTGTTACTTTTGAAAAAAAAAACAGTGTTAGAATTAAGAATAGTTTAAAAAATGTTAAAAATAAAAAAAATCGTAATTTGCGGGCATGAATGCTGGGCAACCTATACTCTTCCCAACGAGTCATGTGCTACTGGAACCGAGCAGCTCCAGTGTGGATCAAAATTGAATTGTGAGCCGCTTGAATCGAACCACACACGATGCAACGATGGAACCTTGTGTGGCAGAACTAAAACCGACTCTTGAAAACTTATTGCAGCGAGAGAATATTTTAATGCGGCATGCAGGTAGGTCCATCTTAAACTAGACATTTGAGATATGTGTATATGTAGTATAATTACTAAAAACAAGGCTAATAATACGGTTGTATAAATTCTTATAGCCTACCTCTCAACCCACTTATATAATAGTTATGTCTTCAATATTAATGCATGCCCACATTTCTCTCTTCCAGAGTTTTTTTTTTGTTTTTGTGCCCGAGCCGACTGTAAGCTTACAGCCTCTTATTATATACCTCAGCAGTAGACTCTAAATCAAAGCCTTCATTTTTTATTTGGATGTTCACCTCTATTTTTATTGGCACTCTATTTTTTATTTGCTCCAGCAAAAGCCCCTAAACCAAGGTAGTATTTAGTTCCCAAAATTTTTTAAGATTTCCTGTCACATCGAATCTTTGAACACATGCATGAAGCATTAAATATAAATAAAAAAATAAAACTAATTAGATAGTTTAGACGAAATTCACGAGACAAATCTTTTAAGCCTAATTAGACTATGATTGAACACTAATTATCAAATAACAACGAAAGTGCTACGGTACCGTTTCGCCAAAAACTTCGCCAACTAAAGCAGCCTCAAAACCCTCAAATTCTCTAAATAGAAACCACATCCGCCCCCACATCGGAGGGGGCGCCGGGACGAGCATCCGGCCATGCCGGGAGGAGCGGGGAGGAGGCGAGGTCGCCCACGTCGGGAAGGGAGCCCACGCCGTTGGTACGGGCGTCGGGCTGCGCCAGGATGAGCTGAGCGCTCGTGCGCGCCGGGGAAGGAAGCCAATGGGACTCGTCGGTGGGAGCGCGCCGGGCAGCCGGTGGGAAAACCGCCGCCGCAGGCGCCGTGGTGGAGGCGTCGAGGATGCGGCTGGATCCCGTGTGCTCGCGCTCGCCGGAGGAGGGCGCGCCGGAGGTGATGGGGGCTCGCCGGGGGGGATTGGTGCACGCTGCGAGCAGGGTAGCGGCCTCGCCGGAGGGGAGCAGGCCGCGCAGCGAGAAGGGGAGGTCACGCGAGAAGGGGAGGCCGTACGACGCGGGGAGGAACGAGCGGATGGGGGCCGTCCTGCTGGGCCAACAAGAATGGGGTCTGGGGGAGGAATGTAGGTGTCCAGATATGGGGTTCAGAATAGGGGTTCTGCTGGAGCGATGTTTTTGTCTAGACACTTATATTTAGCTATGTGAGTTTAAGTAGAAGCTCTATTGGTATTGGAGTTGCTCTAATGATTATTTCATATTATTTTGTACTAAAGGTAATAGACAATTAGATATTTCATATTTGAGGCCTACATGTATGTGAACACGCAGCCACTATATTTAGACCTTATACTAGATATGCAGATTCTGGCAAGACAGACGTGACATAACTCATGAAAAATACAAAACAATTTATATATCCTAAAAGCAGGTTCAGAAAAATAAAAAGGGTTGATAGTATACTAAAATAATTTTGTTTTACCAAACTAAACCTTGACGTATTTTTTTATCTACCAGCGGAGGTCAGGCAACCGTGGTTTTATTAAAGGAGAAGAGAGTTTCCAAAGAGCTAAAAAAAATACATGATAGTGTCTAGCCATTCTAAGAATATTTTGATTAAGATGAAAACATTTCAGTAGTCCAAATGCTCCAGCACATCCATTGAGAAAGTCAGAGAGAAGTGTGTCTGAAAGGATTGTAACTGCTGATGCAAGGGATCCAAGTGATCTGTAACAACAACATGTATATTCATATTTTTTAGTTGTAGATAGAAGAAGATAATTAAGATAGAGATAGAGAGTAGACAAGAGACAGAGATAGAGATAGAGATAGAGATAGAGATAGAGAAGAGATATATAGAGATAGAGATAACTGGAGAAATATTCCAATATTCCTTTGCAAATGAGCAATAACTTAGGAATAAATTTTGCACGGCTCTTCTCCGATCCCTCACAATCCTCAGCACATAAAATGCAGCTGTAGCTTTGCAGGAGGCAGAAAAGGATCGTTTAGTGTCTCACTCAACTGACAACAATTTTTTCCAAATCGATTTGAGGGCCGGACGATGCATGCATGCGCAATGCAGTGAAATGGCCTTTCATCTGTCTAGCCTTGCCGCATGGTATGCGAGGGTGCTGACCAGCCGCCCTGCCCTGACGGCCAGGAATTAAACATCTAACCAACTGCCGAAAGCAAGGCGCAGCAGACCCGATCGATCCATCTCACATTCTCACCTGCACTAGTCAGTCGATCGTTCTATTTATACGGTCCGCTCAGTGACTGCGTGACCCGATTGATCTCCAATTCTGGGGCCGGGAAGCGATGAGCAACATGCTGGGGGCTCGCCGCCGCCTGGGCCTCCTGCAGGTGGTCCTGGTGCTCTTCGCCGCCGTGCTCCTCGTCGCCGATGCCGGCGTGACGAGTGAGTACCGGCGGAAGCTGGAGGCGACGGTGGAGATGCCACTGGACGCCGACGTCTTCCGCGTCCCGGAGGGGTACAATGCCCCGCAGCAGGTCAGGCTCAGGCACCGATCGATCGGCTCGATCAGGTCAACATATATAATTAAAGATCCCATCTTTGATTAATCTTCTTTTCTCTGATCGCCGCCCGCAGGTGCACATCACGCTGGGCGACCAGGAGGGCACGTCGATGATCGTGTCGTGGGTGACGGCCAATGAGCTTGGCAGCAGCACCGTCATGTACAGCGAGGTCTCGCCGGACCCGGAGAAGATGGAGCTCTGGGTTGAGGGCACCCACACGCGCTACAACTACTTCAACTACACCTCCGGCTTCATCCACCACTTCAACCTCACAAACCTCAAGGTCAGTTAGTTAGTTATGTTAGTTAGCTGCCCATTCCATGTACCTGTATGCAATTGCAATTGCAGAGTACATAACTAACTGATGGTAATGGCCGGCCGCCCCGCCATGGATGATGATCCAGTATAGCACCAATTACTACTACGCCATGGGGTTCGGCCACACGGTGCGGAGCTTCTGCTTCACCACGCCTCCCATGCCGGGCCCTGATGTGCCCTTCAAGTTCGGCATCATTGGTAACAAGAGAAACCACACTGAATTCATTTCATGCCTGACAACTGATCCATGACTGAGTAACAATGCACGCAACGCAGGCGACCTGGGCCAGACGTTCGACTCCAACACGACGCTGTCGCACTACGAGGCCAACGGCGGCGACGCTGTTCTGTACGTCGGCGACCTCTCGTACGCCGACAACCACCCGCTGCACGACAACACCCGGTGGGACACGTGGGCGCGCTTCGTGGAGCGCAGCGCGGCGCACCAGCCGTGGGTGTGGACGGCGGGCAACCACGAGCTGGACCTGGCCCCGGAGCTGGGCGAGCTCGCGCCGTTCAAGCCCTTCGCGCACCGCTACCCGACGCCGCGCCGCTTCGCGCCGGCGGCGACGCCGTTCTGGTATTCGGTGCGGATCGCCTCCGCGCACGTCGTCGTGCTCGCCTCCTACTCCGCCTACGGCAAGTACACGCCGCAGTGGGAGTGGCTGCGCGCCGAGCTGGCGCGCGTGGACCGCGCCGCCACGCCGTGGCTGATCGTGCTCGTGCACTCGCCGTGGTACAGCAGCAACGCGTACCACTACATGGAGGGCGAGACGATGCGGGTGCAGTTCGAGCGCTGGCTCGTTGCCGCCAAGGCCGACCTCGTCGTCGCCGGCCACGTCCACGCGTACGAGCGCAGCCACCGCGTGTCCAACATCGCCTACGACATCATCAACGGCCGGTGCACGCCCGTCCGGAGCAGGGACGCGCCCGTCTACGTCACGGTGGGCGATGGCGGCAACATCGAGGGCATCGCTGATAACTTCACGCAGCCGCAGCCGGGGTACTCGGCGTTCCGGGAAGCCAGCTTCGGGCACGCCACCTTGGAGATCAGGAACCGGACGCACGCCTACTACGCGTGGCACCGGAACCAGGACGGCGCCAACGTCGTCGCCGACGGCGTCTGGTTCACCAACAGGTACTGGATGCCCACCGATGACGACACCAGCTGAGTGATGATCACATGCATCACAGCCATCGTCATCACCGGACCTGAGTCGGGAGAGGCGTTCTCCAGGTGCACTATTATTCAATAGATAGATCTTGCGTCGTTCTCGGTTCGATTCAGCTGTCGTCCTTCGATGATAATTGTGTCCGCAAACTTTCAAGTGTAACAAGACTTCAAAGAGCTGTGTAGCCAGTTCATCTTTGATGTGTTCTCTCCAAACGACATCTTTGTGTTCTCCTTGTTTGGTGGAATTCTGATAAAAAAAAATGCTACGATCGACCAACACACTGCACGGTTCACGAAAGCGATTCACAAGAAAATCATGGTTCAAAAGGCTCTCACTACTAACCAGTGGGTGCTCACGTAGCTCCTATGCAGATTTTTTTATATATAAATTGCAGGGCGGGTCCTTAAAGTATTTAACAGTTCTTATCTGGATCTCTAAATTATGGAATCGCACGTTTGACTCCCTAATGTATTTAAGTGATCATATCCAGCTCCAAAATAGATACAAGGAGAGTTAGAAGTTGATGTGGTCGTCCACGTGGACATGATTTTAGCAGAAAACCCCTGGCACATGCAATGTCCCCATCGGCGGCGGCTCCCGCAAGCCACGCCACATGCCTACACCTGTCGCGAAGCCGGCAGTCTCCTGCACGGCCGTGTGCGGTGCGCCGTCGCTGGGCCTCGGCGTCGACTTGGGCATGGCCATGGGCACTGGCCCTGGGCCCTGGCGTCCTCACAGTAGTTGCGGGTACACGGCGTTGACCGGTGGGTTCTCGCTGGCGATGAGACCTGCATCTACACGTCCATGTGTGGTCAAGCTACAAAGCACTAATCAACAAGAAATTGAGCTTAAGGCTAATCAAACATAAGCTTGATTTAGAGTGTGAGGACAAGATTGTTTACCAAGAATATCTGCCATCCGATGCAGTGCCTTGATCAAGGTTAACTTTTCTGCAATTGAAAACATATATCTCATATGCAAATGTTACCAGCCAAAAATGCTTAATGACAAAATATTTATAGAAAGAATGGTATTTTACGGTCATATGTTTCCATTAGTTCTATGTAGGGATGAAAACGGATCGGATAAGGACGGATATCACCGATATTACATTTGTTTTCATATTTCTGTCCGGATTCGGATTCGAATACGGATAGTGTCAACTATGTCGGATATGATACGATTGGATATCGACATCATAAATATGCGATTTGAGTATTCGGATACAGATACGGTATCGGATGTTGGATATCCGGACTCGGATACGGACAGATCTCAACCCCTCTAAACGGATTCAGTTTCGAATATGGTCGGAAAATATCCGTACCGTTTTCATCCATAGTTCTATGTGACTCATAATTAGCATCCTATGAATAAGCATTGTACCTTGTGTAGCCCATCTCTCTTCCTCTACAAGTCAACAGGTTTCCTCCCATTCCTGAGCACTAAAATAATCCCACACTTGCTTCCGGCATCTATATCACAACTTCCTCTGTCATTACATGATAACAGACATTACTCCATCCATTTCCCTACAGCTTGAGTATGCCCATCTTCTAGCTAATTAAAGTTTAGCAATCCCATCTTCTACAGTTTAGCATGCCCATCTTCTCCCATCTACAGCTTCTTACCTAGGAATTTTTATTCGTGGTTAGGATTCGTGATACTATAAGATGAGTTTCTGTGTTCCCTGAACAATCTTTTTTTTTTGAGGGAATATAGGACTGTTAGAAACTTGAGAGCAATCTATAATGGGTGCATCTATTCCAACTATCACACTATATAAAATAAGTTTCAAATAATTGTACAACTCAGGTATAATACTGTCGATGCGGGACCCACAGGATACCCCGCAAGGTAGAAAGAAGATCTAGTCCAACTAGGATTCTTCCCATATAATCGTAGTAGTAGAACTATTAGGTAATCCTATTAGAAAATCTCATTGTAAACCGACTAAAACTCTGGCCTCCTGACTATATAAAGGAGGGCAGGGCTCCTGAGAGAGGTAGAACGGTACAACACAACACTTTACAATCAATCCAACGCAAAGGCTAACGCCGACTGGACGTAAGGTTATTACTCGATCTACGATCGAGGGCCTGAACCAGGATAAATCGACTGTCTTTTGCGTTAACCATCGAGTTCAGCATACGCCGAAGCTCGAACATACTGCCCCGGGTACCCCCGTGGCAGGCTATCGGTGGTGAAACATCGACAGCTGGCGCGCCAGGTAGGGGTCTTCGGCGACTTTGCCTCCGAGAGCTCGATGGACCTCGACAACATGATTTTCCCAACGGGATCAACTTTCATCTTCGGCTCATGGATCTGCGAGGCAGACAACAACGGCAAGCTTCAAAGCCATCTCCTCGAAGATTTAGATCATCTAAAAGAAGTTCCTATTCCAACAACTACAACGGATCAGCTCACCAGAAAATTCGCGCAGCTCATAGTATCCGAGTCAAATCGGATTTCACGACCACTCGTATCCAATTCGAATTCAAGCTCCAAGGCGAAGTTTTATCCGAGTGCTTTCAAGAAACCGAGTTCTTTTTTGGCAAGACTCCGGAGCACAACCCAAAACAACTCGGATTACCCCTAGAATTCTCTCAAGAAGTCGAGTTCTTCTCCATTTGGGCTCGACAACATGGCAAAATCCTATCAAGGACAGGTCGAAAGATTTTTCAATCCAAGATTCGGGATACCACTGACAGGAGCTCAGGAGGGCCTCGTGCTAACGATAACATCGCAGGACTGTATCATCCACTGGCCGGATTCCGTTCCTGAAAGTAGCGGAACCCAACTAGTCGGCACGACAACAACAGCTATTTTACCTTACCAAGAAGGAGACTCGATCTACGACACCGAGGCATCCACTAAAGTTATCAGCGACTCCGACAGTATGAAAACTAACGCCAATAACAGAACGACTCATGCGCGAGAAGTGTTCATGGTTCGACGACCGCGGTCACCATTAAATCCCCCGGAAGCACCCGATGTCAGATCATCAGATGAATCAGAATCCAACATGTCACCCTTTGCCCAGGGCTACGACGGAGAAACAGATAGTCAGAAACAAGCTAGAGAAAGAAAAAACAAATTGAAGCAAGGGCGCCAACACCGTGCTAGGCAACGCAGGGAAGCTTGGACCAGATACGAGTCAGAATTGGCTGAGTACGACAAAAGAAAATCACAACGAGAAGTCGAAGAGAGACGCACGGCGAATACGCCTTACGATAAGATTCGAGAAGCATTAGAAGAACTCGGAGCAACTTCGCATCCTGGTGAGAAGTACGAACAGCTCCAGGACTTGCTCCGATCGACAATCCCGAGAACACATGAAGAAAAAGCTCGATCAAGACTACCCGCCAGATCAACAACCCATCGGCAAGAAGATCAAAATCAAAGGAAATCCGCCTTCGAAAGACTTGGGCCGGGTGGAAGCCATGACGGAGGAAGTAGGAAGGAACATAATCAAGGCCACCGATTTGAACAACTAAGGAAGACTAGGAGCAGGGTTCCTACCCAGACAACCTCACAAAATCGTTTCCATCAGAATGACAGTTGGCCAGAGGAAGGCGCCGAATCCGAATTCAAAGAAACCAAGGCTCACGATAGGTTCCCCTATTTCGCGAACAGGCTCGCATTGGTGCGATTACCTCACAAATTCAAACCATCTAATCACTCCAAGTATGATGGCAAAACCGAACCAAAGCAATGGCTCAGAATATATTCACAATCGATTGAACTAGCCGGAGGAGACGACGATATCAAAGCCCTTTTCTTCCCCATGGCACTGGAGGCCATGCCCCTCCAATGGTTCGATAAACTAAATCCAAGATCTATCAGAAATTGGGAGGATTTGCAGAGAGCTTTTTGTGAGAATTTCGCAGGAATCATTACACACCCAATCACTCATGCAGAACTAAAAGGACTCAAGCAAAAGGGAGGTGAAAGTCTCAGAAACTATTATCGACGATTCGGCGAACTACGAGCTCAAGTGCATGACATAACTGAACGAGAAGTAATTGAAGCTTTTTCTCACGGAATCATGGCCAGATGGCAATTTCAAGACTTCTGCAAATAAAATCCGAGAAACAATGAAGAATTCAGACGTATAGTAGAAAAGATGATTACTGCAGAAGAAAAAACGCGAGAGAGGTTCCCGGACAGAAGCAACCAAGACAACCCGGACAAGCAAAGTCAACGAAATAGCAGACATCAAGAAAGAAAACGTAGACCAGACAATACTGTGACAATGGCTGACAAATCAAAAAAATTTCCCAAAACAAGAAGATATGATGACATTGAAAACATACGTTGCCCATTGCACCCTAGTGGGAGGCACACTATCGGAAATTGCTACACTTTCAATGATCGATACACAAGAAAAGATAGTAAGGAAAACACTAAAGAGGACAATCAGAAGAGAGAAGAAGACAACCACGAGGACAAAGGATTCCAAAAACCTAGGGGAACGGTAGCAGTGATTTTCTCAGGGGCTCCGGATTGCAGAAGCAAACATCAAGAAAAACTAGCACTGCGGACCATTATGACAGCAGAACCGGCTACACCAAGATACCTCAATTGGTCACAGTATCCTATCCAATTTACCAGAGAAGACCAATGGACTAGCGTGGGAAACACAGGCCATTATCCATTGGTTCTGGATCCGACTATTGCTGGTATGACCGTCACCAAAGTACTAATCGATGGAGGAGCTGGGCTTAACATCATCTTTTCAGAAACCCTAAGAAAAATGGGACTACAACTCGCCGGGTGATTACGCCAACAAGCACACCTTTTTACGGAATAGTATCCGGCAAAGCAGCCATGCCACTCGGACAAATTACTTTACCTGTTACCTTTGGAACTCCTTCAAACTACCGAACAGAGTTTATCAAATTTGAAGTCGCCGACTTCGATTCATCATATCATGCAATCCTCGGACGTCCAGCACTGGCCAAATTCATGGCAATACCACATTACTCGTACTTACTACTTAAGATGCCAGGACCCAACGGTATACTTTCCCTTCGAAGCAATTTAAAACACGCTTTTGATTGCGACGTTTAGGCGATCCAGATTGCAGCTAAAGCACAAGCCAACAATGGAAGAAAAGAAATAGCCGCAATCGCTGCAGAAACAAGCCAAGAAGAATTAGAAATACTAGCTAAAAAGCCCAGCATCATCGCACCACCAAAAGAAGCCGACGTCAAGCAGATCGACTGAGGCACAGGCGATACCTCCAAGACAGCAACTATCAGTGCTCACCTCTCGGCAAAATAGGAACTCGCGCTCACCAACTTTCTTTGGGACAACAAAGATATCTTCGCTTGGAAGCCAGCCGACATGCCAGGAGTCCCAAGGGAGTTGGCTGAGCACAGAATTGATGTTAACAAAAGCTCCAAACCAGTAAAACAACGGCTACGACGATTCTCACTCGACAAGAAGGCAGCAATTAAAAAGGAAATAACAAAACTAATGGCAGTCGGATTCATCAAGGAGATCCTACATCCAGATTGGCTAGCAAACCCGGTCCTTGTACAGAAGAAAAACACGGACGAGTGGCGTATGTGCGTCGATTACACAGATCTCAACAAACATTGCCCAAAAGATCCGTTCGGGCTACCATGCATTGACCAGATAGTTGACTCGACAGCAGGATCTGCGTTATTATCTTTTCTCGATTGCTATTCAGGATATCACTAGATCGCACTAAAAGAAGAAGACCAGAGCAAGACATCTTTCATCACCCCGTTTGGAGCCTACTGCTACAAGACCATGTCGTTTGGACTAGAGAACGCTGGTGCCACGTACCAAAGAGCTATCCAGACTTGCCTTGAGAATCAAATCGGTGAAAATGTGGAGGCATACGTGGACGATGTGGTGGTAAAAACAAAGAACCCAGACACTCTAATTGAAGATTTAAAGCAAACCTTCAAAAACTTGAAGAAATGGAAATGGAAATTGAACCCAAATAAATGTGTATTTGGAGTTCCCTCAGGACAACTACTCGGATTTTTGGTCAGTCAGCGCGGGATCGAAGCCAGCACCAAGCAAATTCGAGCTATAACAGAAATGGGCCCACCTAGAAGTGTCAAAGATGTGCAGAAACTAACAGGATGCATGGCAGCCCTCAACCGTTTCATATCAAGACTCGGCGAAAAAGGGTTACCTTTCTTTAAACTACTAAAAAAAACAGACAAGTTCGAGTGGACAATAGAGGCCGACGAAGCTTTCAAAAAACTTAAAGAATACCTCACTTCATCACCTATCCTGACACCTCCAAAGAAAGATGAAGATATGATGCTATATATCGCGGCAACTCCTACCGTAATCAGCACAGCAATAGTCATAGAAAGAGAAGAACAAGGGCGCGTGTATAAAGTGCAACGTCCAGTATACTACATCAGCGAAGTACTGACAGAATCCAAAATCCGGTACCCGCATGTACAAAAACTACTCTACGCCCTACTCATTACCTCACGGAAACTTTGCCACTATTTTGAAAGCCACAAGATTACCGTAGTGACAGATTTTCCACTCGGAGACATCCTACACAATAAAGACGCCACAGGGCGCATATCCAAATGGGCAGTTGAAATTGGAGCTCTTGACATCAATTTCACCCCACGGAAAGCAATCAAATCTCAAGCCCTCGCCGATTTCGTGGCTGAATGGACAGAGATTCAACAGCCCTTATCAGATACAATCCTCGACCACTAGAAGATGTACTTTGACGGATCACTCAAACTAGGCGGGGCCGGTGCAGGCATTCTCCTCATTTCTCCAGAAGGAAAACAACTCAAGTACGTCCTTCAGATATTATGGCAAGCTACAAATAACGAAGCAGAATATGAAGCCCTCATCCACGGGCTACGAGTCGCGATTACCCTCGGAATAAAAAGGTTACTCGTATACGGCGATTCAGCAGTGGTCATCAACCAAGTCAACAAAGATTGGGACTGCACCAAAGAAAACATGGGTGCTTATTGTGCTGAAATATGGAAACTTGAAAAATACTTCCAAAGACTAGAAATTTTACACGTCCTACGCGATTCCAACATTGCAGCAGATGTCCTTGCCAAGCTCGGATCAGACAGAGCAAAGGTTCCACCCGGCGTATTCATAGAAGAGCTATCAGTTCCCTCTATCAAACAACCCGGTGAAACAACACATGAAATTCAGGCTAAAGGCGTTCAGATCTTGATAATCAACACTTCATGGACCCAAATTTTCATCGACTATATCAAAGAAAACAAATTACCAGCAGATAAGGTAGAAGCCACCCAAGTTGTTCGCAGAAGCAAAAACTACGTTCTAGTAGGAGATAAACTTTACAGAAGAGCAGCATCATCAGGAGTACTCCTAAAATGTGTCTCATTTGAAGAAGGTAAAGAGATCCTAGACGAAATACACTCAGGATGCTGTGGAAATCATGCCGCTTCAAGGACACTGGTTGGCAAAGCATTTCGCACCGGATTCTACTGGCCAACCGCTTTGAAAGACGCTGAAGAGCTTGTCAGAAAATGCAAAAGTTGCCAAATGTTTGCAAGACAAGCCCATGTACCAGCTCACAATCTTATCTGCATCCCACCCACTTGGCCTTTTTCCTGCTGGGGGCTAGATCAAGTAGGACCCCTGAAAAAAGCAAAAGGCGGCTTCGAGTACATCTTTGTAGCAATCGACAAGTTCACCAAGTGGATTGAATACAAACCACTCGCGAAATACAGTGCAACCAAAGCAGTCGAGTTCATCCAAGACATTATGCACCGCTTCGGCATGCCCAATCGAATCATCACAGATCTAGGCTCCCCCTTCACAGCTACAGAATTCAAGAGCTGGACATAAGACTGTGGTTTCAGTATAGACTATGCGTCTGTTGCACATCCAGAAGCCAACGGACAAGTAGAAAGGGCTAATGGACTCATACTAGCCGGATTAAAACCAAGGTTATATGAAGAACTAGTGGACTATGGGTCCAAATGGATTGAAGAATTACCGAAAGTAATATGGGGGCTACAAACTCAAATAAGCAGAGCAACAGGCCACTCACCCTTCTTCCTAGTTTACGGGTCAGAGGCCGTACTACCTGCCGACTTGATCTGGACATTCTCAAAAATAGAACAATATGATGAAGGAGAAGCAGAACACACAAGAAGATTAGAACTCGACAGCTCAGAAGAAGTCAGAATAAATGCTACCCTCCAATCAGCCAGATACCTACAAGGTTTAAGACGGCACTACAACAAGAGCACCCAACTTCGATCACTACAAGTTGGAGACTTAGTGCTAAGAAGGATACAAAAGACTGATGGATGACATAAGCTACTCAGTCCATGGAAAGGCCCGTTCATTGTCACAAAAGTCACCGGACCAGGCACATACAAGTTAATAACCGAAGATGGAAAAGAAGTCAGCAATACATGGCACATCAGCCAGCTAAGAAGATTCTACGCGTAAAAACAACTCAAGAAAAAACAGATATGCAAGCCACAAGGGACCTACGTTCACAATCAACAAAAGACAATGCTCTTCAACAACATATGTATTAGTTTATACTCATGATCAATAAAGATGATATTCATCCACAGCATGTCTTGTCATGACTTCCAACGAGTTGTTTTCACGAAACCAAAAGCAAAATGGCTGATAACATGCCCGAGCATTCCGGCCGAGAGCAAAATAGCTGAAAAACGCTTGAGCCCGCCGATGAGGGTAGCTAAAAGCTAACACCCGAAACAAAAAGCAAAATGGCTGAAAACATGCCTGAGCATTCCGGCTGAGAGCAAAATAGCTGAAAAAACGCTTGAGCCCGCCGATGAGGGTAGCTAAAAGCTAACACCCGAAACAAAAAGCAAAATGGCTGAAAACATGCCTGAGCATTCCGGCCGAGAGCAAAATAGCTGAAAAAATGCTTGAGCCCGCCGATGAGGGTAGCTAAAAGCTAACACCCGAAACAAAAAGCAAAATGGCTGAAAACATACCTGAGCATTCCGGCCGAGAGCAAAATAGCTGAAAAAACGCTTGAGCCCGCCGATGAGGGTAGCTAAAAGCTAACACCCGAAACAAAAAGCAAAATGGCTGAAAACATGCCTGAGCATCCCGGTCGAGAGCAAAATAGCTGAAAAAACGCTTGAGCCCGCCGATGAGGGTAGCTAAAAGCTAACACCCGAAACAAAAAGCAAAATAGCTGAAAACATGCCTGAGCATTCCGGCCAAGAGCAAAATAGCTGAAAAAACGCTTGAACTCGCCGATGAGGGTAGCTAAAAGCTAACAAAAAGCAAATTGGCTGAGTCGACCGAAATTTCAACTTCAAAAGACCCTCCAGCACTTCGTTCCGAAAAGCAAGAGGCTCGGGGGCTACATCCAGATAGGAATACTTTTTCCTCAGAAAAGCACAAGCGCCACTGAAGAAAGCACTCGGATGCTGAAGTTTGTTGAGGCAACATTCTATACCAAGTTGTTTTACATAGCATAGGCAAAAGGTTGTTGACGCAAAGACCTACATCTAACAAGTCATAGCACGGACAAAGCACTCGACGGATCACAAAGGAGGAAGAAAAGAAAAGTACTCGACAAATTGAGGGGCCTCATCAGAATAACGCACAGAGTTGTCTTACGGAGCAGAGACGGGAACAAGACAAGGTACTCAGCAAGTCAAGTAACTTCAACCGCACCCAGGCAAAGAATACGTCGACAAAAATAAAGAATCTTCATTTAAAAAGAAGTGTAATATTACAAGAGGACGCTCAATCGAGTCAGGCGTTGTCATCAGAAAGGGAAATATCAATATTTAGACTATCTACAACCCTACTGTCTAGATCTTCAACCTCGGGCTCCATCCTTTCAACGGCGTCAAGATATTCTTGGCTTTCAGCTTCTTCTGCTATCTTGGAGAGAGGCGCTTCTGGAGCAAGGACCCGGACCTGGGCCAGCACATTCTTGGTACATACTTGGGCACACCTCTTCGCGAACTCTTGGAAATGAGTCAGAATCCGGGGAATGAACTGCGCCCAAGATTGCTCGTCATCCGCTGGAGTCCGGAGGACATCGGCTACCGAACGAAAAGATTTCCACAAAGCATTCCAATTCTCGGTAGCCATCGCCAGCTTCCTGGACAAGCCTTCAATGGTTTTTTGGGCCTGCACAAGATCTCTGTCAGCTCCATGCCTAATCAGACTAGCAAGGGCGAGTTCTTCCTCAGCATGAGTAATTACCTCCTTAGCTCTATTATGACTAGAACGGACAAGGGCCCTCATTTCGTCAATACTCTCCAAGAGCTTCTGCTTCTCAACTCGGAGAGCTAGACAGAACACCCAAGAACAAGTCAGCGGAAAAAGAAGTCAAAATACAAGAAGAAACAGGCAGAACCCGCAGCACCTTTGCATTCATTCTTCGTGGACTCCACCGCAGCATCTCTCTGTTTCTCCATCTCCACTACCCGGGCACGAAGGGCTTTCTCCTCCTTTTGGTCCATTTGACGCTCCATCTCCAACTCAACCCGGAGAAGGTTAAGATCGGCTTTCAGAGCGTCCACCTCCGAAGACAACTTCCTCTCATTTTCAGATGAGAAAAAGAAGCCAGAATGATCATGAGAGAAAGACTGAGCAAAAAGAAGCAAAGAGAAACAAAGCGTAAGGATAGAAGAAAAAACAAGCATGCAAAAGAGGAGTGGCAGTAAAACCTACCTGGAGCTTTTCACCAAAAGAAGTCGCGAGGATCGACAAGCTCCCCCAGGCTGCGGTCAGCTCCGATAATCGATGAGTGGCATCGAACTGTTGCACCACGTCACCGGAAAAGGAGGGGCCGCCGGAGACAAGAGAAGGGGAAGGAGAGGCCGGCTGGGGCGAAGGAGGAACGACCAAAGCAACCTCTAGGGAAGCTGGAGCCAAACCCTCAGAAGAACCCGGCGCGACGGCCACAGTTACCTCCGGAGCGACCAAGTCCGCAACTCTACCAGGTAGCTCTGAAACCCCCGTGGCGACTTCATCAACACAATGTTGTGAGTCCTGAGGCTCGGAACTCATTGGCACGGCGGGAGGCAAAGAAGAAGTCGATGAAGAAATTAGAGAAGACGAAACACTGAAAAGTGATAAAAGGAGGCACCAATAAGAACCAGAAGAAGGAAGATAAAAGCCAAAAAGATAAAGCTAGAATTTACTCACCCGACTACTTTTTTCTTCGCGAAACCAAGAGAAGGCCTCGCAGGGGGAACCACGACGGCGAAGACGTCCCCGCCACCCGGCGACGAGAGCGGGACAGCAGACAACGGGGCCGCGGAAGAAGCTGGGGCGGAAGAAGCTGGGGCTGGAGCCGTAGAAGAACTCCGCACCGGAGGAGCGGTACAGCTCAGGACAGAGGCAACCAAAGAACTCAACACCGGAGCTTCAGAAGAAGTCGGCGCGGGAGCCTCGGAAGAACTCACACCCGACCTCCGATTACTTCAAAAAGTCCAAGACTAAAATTCAAAACAAAGAGGAGAAATTCAATGCAACAAGAATATGAAAAACAACTCACCGCCGCATGATGAGGGGGACTTCATCATCCTCTTCTTCCTCAGCCAACGAAACCAGAGCACCCGCTGAAAAGGAGACGAAAAGTACTCGGCTCAAGAGAGAAACATGAAAATAAAAGAACAAAGAGTATTAAATGTGCTCACCTAAGAGCATGCTAGCAACAACTGGAGTACCTGAGGGAGTACTTGGTTTGCGAGGCTTCTTGGAGACAGGCAAGCCAGATGAAGACCCATCCATTCGCCCCCTCTTCGGGACACTGCGAGGACCGCGAGGGACTAGACGAGGAACATACTCTTCATATACATCAACAAATCTAAAAGAAACCCCAGGAAGGGCTATAGAGGTTTGAGACTTACTAATTGTAGAAGTACCAGCTAGACGATCCCCTGTCTCCGCCATGGCAGGGAGAACACCAAGGGGGATCGGATCGACAAAATTCCACCCAAGCTCCTGTGAAAAAAGATAAAACACCGAGACAAGGAAAAGCTAAGCAAGAACGGATGCAGCAAGAGTACATAAAGAACTCAAATAAAAAAGATAGACAACTCACAGCTGGGGGCGGGTTGATGGCCGAGAACTCAGAAACGGTAGGAGGAATGACGCTCACTCCTTTCAGCATCTTCTGGAGGCGCTTGAGTACCTCCTCACCGGTCAGCTCAAGAGCTGGGACCATGCGTGAAGGATCCTCGGCCCCAGAATACTCAAAGCCGAGATGTTCCCGCTTTTTCAAGGGCTGAACCCGGCGACGAAGAAAGCTTGAGACAATACCAAAGCCGGTCAATCCCTGCTGTTTCAACATGCTAATCCTATCAAGGAGTGGCTGGATCGCTTGAATCTCAGCAGGCGACTCAAGCTTCTTGACCCATCGGTCATTCACCACAGGACCAGATCCGGAGTGAACAACAAGAGAAGGGATCAGATTGGCAGCGTAAAACCACTCGGCACGCCAATCTTTGACAGAATCAACCAGGTCATAGTTAAAAAACTTGATTTTGAGACCCTAGCGAAACTGAATCCTGCAACCGCCGAGGGCACTGGTTTCTTCACGGCAGGGTTGAGGTTTCAGACGAAAGAAAAAGCGAAAAAGAGATAGAGAAGGAGGGATCCCAAGGAAGGCTTCACAAAGGTGAACAAAAACAGAAAGATGGAGAACGGCATTGGGGGTTAGATGGTTCAGACTAACCCCGAAATAACCAAGAAACTGATGAAGGAAGGCGGAAGTAGGAAGACAAAGTCCAGCGCGGACAAAGGAAACAAAAAGGACAATCTCACCAGGACCCGGAGCCGGAACCCGATGCTCGCCCGGAACTCTCCATTCAGCGATGACTTTGCTTTGGATCAAGCCATCACTAACGAGCTCACGCAGCTGGTCTTCACTTGTTGTTGGAGCCGGCCAAACCTTCTGAGCTGCCCTCATGGCCACAAACTCCTAGTTTTCAATCAAAGACAGGGAAGACTCCTCGTCCACAAAGGTCGCCTAAGACTTGCTTGCGGTTTTCTTCTTTCCCATGAACTGGCGGAAGCAAAAAAGGCACTAAGGAAGATGAAGCTAGATTGATGGTGCTCGGGTGATGGCGACAATGACGGCGGCGGATTTCTGAGAACTAGGGTTTAAAGGCAAGAGCTGGGCGACAAGGGAAAGGAAGATAAAAGGTCTTTAAATAGATTTCTCAGTAATACAAACGGCCCACAATGGCCCGTTAAAGCACAGTGTGGGAACGCAACGGTCCATTTACCGACGCAGCTAAAACGACGGAGGGCACGAATCCTCACAACGGTAAAAACCAACGGGCAGATTTCAGACTTATCCGTCCAACGCCACGGCAGGATTATCAGATTGATACAAGAACGACCCGTCAAACCAAGAAGAAAGAAAGAAGAAAGAAAGGGCTACCTCATGAGGAATAAAAGAACCCGGTTATGTAAGAAAGAACTCGGTAGTCTCATGAACGACAGGGATCACAACAGAAAAGTCAAAGACAACTCAGAAGACAAGATTCGTTACATTACAAGCGACTTCAAAAATAGAAGATTACAAATCTTACAAGACCCAATGAACTCAGCACCACGAAAAGCAAAGTAGCAAAGAGGAACACGGACACGACTAGGCTCTGGAACGACTACGTGTCCCAAATTGCTACTCGGAAGGACAAACCGCCATCAGTTACACTGTTTTCTTCAAAGGACGGACGCAGTGCATCCAAGGCAGAAATCGATAGCATGGTAGGGCAACATGGAGCATAAAAGACCGGCAGGCATCTGTCTACCCAAGACCGATGTGATGCTGGATATGGTGTTGATCTGCACCGGACGGTCTCAAGACAGGCGACGAGGATCAACCAAGAACTGCTGGATGAAGGAACGAAGCCCACATCACAAGACTTCCTCCAACTACCACCACGTACATCCTGGCACAATGCTGTCGTGGGATCAGCCTACCTCTAATCCCTATCACAAGACTTCCTTCATCTACGACAAGACACACAAAAACTACAAAACATGCTCGGGGGCTGCTCTACTTCACAAACTACCATGTTCATGACCACCAAGGTTTCAACAGAATATCCAATGAATGAAAACAAGCACTCAGGGACAGTATTTATAGACCAAAGGATCGGCGCACATGGACTAGGAGTACCAACGAAATAGGCCTAACAAAGGACACAGTGAAAAGACAGGACACAATAATGGACGACTCAGGCGAGAGGAAGCGGTACTCGAAGACGGGCATATTCGGAAGAATATACCAGCACAGTACAACCCGTGAACAAAATGCATTTACACTCAACCACCACCATACAACTACATCTGACAACAGCAAAACTATCAAAGAATACGCCAAAACCACGTATCCGAGTTCTTCCTGAACAAAACAACACGGATATACGCTCGGGGGCTTGGACCAGCATCATAGCTTAAACAACACTGAGCTAGGGAGCTCGGCCTTCATTTTCACCTATTCCTGGAGGCTCGGAACCAAAGACAAAGGACCAAGAATACAAGAAACTCAAGACTACAATGACGACACATCAAGACTCTTCATCCGACTTCTTTTCTAAAAAGAAGAACTCGGAGAAAGCACGGGGCCGCAGGAGACCCTCCAACTTTTGCAAACAAAAGCAAAAGGCTCAAGGGCTACACTTAGTGAGTGCAATTTTTTGACATAAGCTCGGAGGCTGCTTACCGCAAAACTACTCGGATGATGACGTAATCCAAGTCTCGGGGACTACTTCAGAACACAAAATTTTCAAACAACATAAAGGATCAAGACCCTCCAACTTTTTGTTCCAAATAGCAAGAGGCTCGAGGGCTACACTCAGTGAGTGCACTTTTTCTTCGAAAAAGCACACGTCACCAATAGGCTTCCTCAACGCAGACCACTTCAAGACATTATGGCAAAAAGAACCCGGAACAAGCCATGTTCGAGTTCTTTTTGATAAAATTTCAACAAACAATCAGGGCAACTTCAAGACAAGATCCTCCAGCTCCTTGTTCCAAATAGCAAGAGGCTCGGGGGCTACAACCAGATGGATGCACTTTTTCTTCAAAAAGCACTCACCACCCAAAGATCCCAAGGAGCGCTACAAGGTTTCACTCCAGAAAACGCTCGGATGACATTTTGTTCCTACTCAACAAGACTAGAAGGAGCAGAGCGAGATTTTCAGAGCTCAACCATGAAGTGCTCGGGGGCTTGTCGATGCGGGACCCACAGGATACCCCGCAAGGTAGAAAGAAGATCTAGTCCAACTAGGATTCTTCCCATATAATCGTAGTAGTAGAACTATTAGGTAATCCTATTAGAAAATCTCATTGTAAACCGACTAGGACTCTGGCCTCCTGACTATATAAAGGAGGGCAGGGCTCCTAAGAGAGGTAGAACGGTACAACACAATACTTTACAATCAATCCAACGCAAAGGCCAACGCCGACTGGACGTAAGGTTACTACTCGATCTACGATCGAGGGCCTGAACCAGGATAAATCGACTGTCTTTTGCGTTAACCATCGAGTTCAGCATACGCCGAAGCCCGAACATACTGCCCCGGGTACCCCCGTGGCAGGCTATCGGTGGTGAAACATCGACAAATACCAAGAACATAAGGACTGCCCTAGCCTCACTCAGGTATAAGACCAAGAACATAAGGACAACTCCAAGCGCAGCGATGATGAACAAGGGCACCAGGATCAACCACACTGGCCCTGCCTAGATTTGCTACAATCTGTAAAACAACTCAAGAGACACAAGCACAATCCAAATGGAAACACAAGGTACACAGTAGTGTAACTGCAATCCCAAACGAAAAATGTATACCTTGTGCCCATTTCATCGAACATGTTGAGGGCATCATCCATAGAAGCGTCCACACTACCATAATATCTCACTGGCTATATCATCCACCCAAAGTTCTTCAAATTAACCGGGAAAAGGAAGGGCAAGTAAGAAAAGGAGAGGCACATACATCTGATCAGTACCATAATTAGCTGCTTGTTGACGGACCTCCTCCAGATCCGTGAGCAGCTGTCGCACGATGGCGCTATACGTGAGGGCGAACAACTCCAGATCGCCGCGTTGTCCCTCCCCTACTTCCGCAGCTGTGAAACCCAAACAAGCAGATCAGAAAGCGAATGGAACGCAATCGAATCGAAGGATAAGGAGAGGAATTGTGTGGGCTCACATCGGATTCCTGGATGATCCTCCTGGCCTCGTGGAGGACGGATGGGGAGACGAAGGACCCCTCTAGAACCCTAACTTCGGCCCCGCCGCCGCCTTGGGCGCTGCCTCGGCCTCCACCTCCTCCATGGCGTCCTCCGGCCTTAGCTGCATCGTCGGCGGCCCCTAGACAAGCAGCGGCCGCAGCCTCTCCACCGCGCGGGAGAGGAGCCGCAGACTGATAGCGTTGACGCCCACACCACACGGTGTCGGACGGGGACTCAGTGGGGGGACGGCAGCAAAGACGTGGAGGCGTGGCTTCCCGGCGGCGTCGGGAGGCATCGGGAGGTGGCCGGGGGGGGGGGCAGGGGCGGCGGGGGGGGGCGGTGTGGGGGAGAGACGGAGGAGCTCGGAGGAGGAGAGCAAGGGGGAGAGAGGGAGTCGAGACGGAGAGAGAGAGAGAGGAGGGAGTAGATATTTTGGATGGGTGGCCCCGACAAATAGAAACACTAGGGGCGGCTGGTGAGTGAGCTGCCCCTACAAATTTTACCCATTTGTAGGGGCGGCTCGTATCACCAGCCGCCCCTACTGTTTTATTTGTAGGGGCGGCTGATCTCGTGGATCCTAAGCACGTCACTGTAGTAGCGGCTTCATCACCAGCCGCCCCTAAAAAAATTTATCCCGTTGCTACGAACCGTTTTTCACAGTAGTGTATATGGCCGTTGGCTGCCGCGGCGGGTGCAGCCAAAGACCAGACCAACAACGGCCGCAACGAGGCATCCGACGGCCGGAAGGCGTCGGGGCGACGGGATCAGGCGGCGGTGAGGGCGGATGCGTGGCGCGGGGGCCGGCGGGAGATAGCAGCGCCGGGGCTTTCGTGGATGAGGCGGCCGCCACGTGGGCGCGTGCCATAAGCCGCGTGATATTTCCCCATCGCGACCAGGCCCAACTAACAGCGGGGCCCCGCCATGGAGGTGGAGCCGTCTCGTGCATGAGAAATCCTTTTCCTTCCAGAACACTCCCTCCCTCCTCAGCTCCGCTGTAAACACCAGGGCCTATCAATTTTTGGGCCGCAGCCTCAGTGGATCGGACTCGCCGTGGCCACAGGAAAATTTGCTGCCCACGGCCCACGAGCATGGCCATCGCTTGCTTGATGACCTCTGCTCAAAAGAAAAAGAAAACTCTGCTTTCAGCACAGATTCACAGAGAGCGGTCAAGCCACTCTGGCTCAAGCTATCTATCTCCAGGTGGAAATCCCCTCTCTGAATCATCTCTATCCCTATAAAGTGTGTTCTACCCTACACACCCATGCAGATGCACTTTTGTATAGTGAGGAACACATTATGTTCATGTTTCTGTCCTTGACGTTGAGACTTTAGAGGCAGCGATAATTGATGAATATGGCTCCGTTCGCTTCGCTGAAAAAACAAGAAAAAATATTGTTCCGGTTGATTTATTGTGAGAGAGAAAACATTGTTCCGGCTGAAAAAAGAAGCTAAGAAGTACGGATTATATGTATCTTCCTTTTTGTTACCACGATGTAAAAGTTTAGGCAATGACTTAATATAGGCACCTCCCCCCCCCCCTCCCCTTGCACGGCCACACATGCTCCGGCGCCCAGCGCCCCCTCCACCACGTCCCACCTCTTTCTATCTCTCTCAGTTGTCTTCTACCTCTCTCTCTCTCTCTCTCTCTCTCTCTCACACACACACACACACACACACACACACACACACACACACACACACACACATAGATTCTTCCAACTCCGAAGAGCTCCGGCACCTGCGCCCCAACTCCGACGAGCTCCTCCCCAAAGGTCGTGCCCGCGCCCCCAACGTAGTTGAAGAAGAGGAAACAACTCCATCTCCGGGGGGCTTACAAGGGATTTTGGGGGAAAGAAGGCCGGCCAGGCGGTGGGGATGGCGGGAGGGAGGTTTAGGGTCATGGAGGCAATGGAGGCGGTCGGGACGGGGGTTTTCATGGTCATAGCGGAGCTCCAAAGAGAGGGATGGGAGAAGGAGGCCGCCGCAGGCGCGCTAGGGTTTCGCCGGAGATGGCTGAATGGCAACACACTAGCTAAGTAACAAGTAAGCAACTCACCAAGAGTCTTTGAAAAGCAGCTAGTCCCCTAGAAAAGGCAAAGGCTCGACATAACTAGCAAAAACAGTCTCAAAAGCAAACTCTCCAAACTGATGCACTCTCCCTAACGAATGTACGCCCAAACTCATTCTCCCTTTTGATCTTTGTGTGGAAACATGCATTCTCCCTTTGTTGGTACATGCACACATCAAGCTATCCAAAACTACAACTCCCCATCAAAACATGCCCGTTGGCTACGTTGTTGTCATGTTCCTCACTCTGCCATCCACCAGCCATGTGGGTCTCCCTCGAGGCCTCGACCTTCTTTTAAAACCGAGGAGGCAGCTGTGACTGTGAGCAGCCATGTACACGGTGTGAGAAGGCACGTGCAAACCTGCGTTGCTTCTGTGTTTCGTCCATCAAAGTATTTCACAACGGACAACGACGCTCTGCATTTGTGAATCTGGCATCCTGTCCATCCCTCATTAACCCCACCTCATCATCACTAAAACAAAAACTAAAGAAAAAAGGTAGGAGAAAACAGTACGGTACACTTCCAATTATCGAAAAAATGGCGTCGCGTCATTAATACACAAAAATGGAACGGTGGAACAATACAATACACTGTATTGACATTAGAGAGTAGGACATGAGAGTAACGATATAGATAAGAAAAGTCCAAACAATGTTGTAGAAAAACCCATCTAGGTTTAACCCACTATATATCTATCACAAGTGGTGAACGGATCATAATTTGTAGCCCTAGTAGATCCATGCCCTCAATCGGGAAACTTGAACGGCCTCACCTCAGGGCAGCGCGGCAACTGAAAGAAGGCGTGTGGCAGCAGGCTTTCACGAAATACCAGGAAGGACGGAGTGCAGCGGAAATGGATTTCCTTGGACACCCTCTTCTCTTCCAGATCAACTAACATGACCACAGGACAGTAGGGGTCGCCAACGAGGATGCTGCTGCTGCCTTCGCCTTCGCCTTCGCCAGCAGAGATTGCCCTGCTGACTACAAATGTGCAACTGACGCGTCTCGGCGGCGGGACCTCCATCCGGAGGCGCAATGTCCAGCTCTCCGACTTGTAGTCTTGCAAAACCCAGATGTGGAGCCTGCACGCCACCACACCCGGCGTGATGGCGGCGGCGCAGAGGGATCCGTCTAGCTCCAGCAGCGCTGCCTCAGTAACACCAGGCGGCCGCGACATGAGCCTGAACGTCTCCGAACCCGTGTGGAATGCCAACATCTTGCCGGTACTTATGGCTCGAGGGTGGAAGGAGAACCAGTGGAGGATCTCGCCATGAGCCACGGGCTGCTCGTACCCCATTATGATGGGACGATCTGCAGGAGCGCGCGACAGTCGCCGGGGCTGATTATTGGCGCCACCGCATGCGAGGATGTAATAGTAGTCGTTCCATTCCGACGACGATGGAGAAGACAAGAGGCGGTACTCGCCGGAGGACTTGAGTTGGCCATGGCACAAGAGGCGGTACTCGCCGGAGGACTCGTGCAAGTAGAAGCCGCACGGGAATGCGGTGAAGCAGGGCTCAGGAGCTAACACCGGCAGGTTGATCCACTGCCTGGTGACGGGGTTGCAGACGATGTAGAGACCCGGGCGTTGCTGGAACACGAGGAGGCCGTCGAGAGAGTAGAGCAGCGAGGACAAGGACGCGGTCCCGTTCTCGAAACGCTGGGTTGGGTCGCAGAGGAAGCCGCCGCCGCCGCCGCGCCATGCCGTGGCGTCCGCCGCGTCGAGGGAAAGAGGGATGGAGCTCACCGTCAGGGACCGGGTGGTGACGACCATCTCGCGCTGCCGGCGGGCGGAGTGGGAGGCCAGGAAGGACCGCTCTGTGGTGATGCGGCGCCAGCGCTTGCAGACGGCGCGGCAGCGGAGCACGGACTCCGACGGCAGGCGCACAAGAATCTCCGTGACTGCGTCGTCGCACAGGCATCCACCTCCTCCTCCTCCTCCTGATTTCTCCATCTCGATCTTATCTTTCCCCTCCTCTCGATCCATCCTGCGGCTGCTGTGCTGGAAATAACACGTAGCGTAACTGCCGCTTGATGCACCGATCGAGAAGACTTACATTTTATTATTTGCTGTTAGCAGGATCCGATCCCCTATCTTTCGTAGAAGAGAAGAGAGATGTCACCTACGACAGAGCGAGACGGATCCATACAAATCTTGTACTGCTCGGAGACGGGGAGGGACGGGGAGAGTCCGTGTCCGGCGCAATAAGCATATGCATCCGATTATTCCGAAAGTTGATGACCACATCCCCTAGTCTATCTATATCTATCTATCTATATTATAAAAGAACGAAGAAATTGAAAATAATCTCACCTTGGTGTTTTGTACCTATCTTAATTCTTATCTCTTAGATCTTTAAAAATGGATCCAACGCATCTAAGTCAGCCACCGTGATCAGACAAGTGGACCCAGCCTATAAACTTCTAAACATCTACGCGTGTTTCTTCTCTTTGAATCACACTCTCCTCTCATTTTTTTTCACCATCGAATTTCCTACCCGCCCACCCCGCCCCACCGTCTACGCAGGAAACTTGTATCACCCGCGTCTGTCTGCCCTCCCCCTCCGCCGCACGAGATTCCTATTATCTATATATCTATCCACCGAAACCTTCCACACCCTCGATTTTTTTTATTTTTTTAGCCCTTTTTTTTAAAAAAAATCACAAAATATGCTCTAGAGGTATGATTTTAAAAGAGTTAAATGCATGGGTGGTTCATCAACTTGCGCTCTAGTTTTACTTAGGTCCATCAACTCTAAAAGTGGGTTTTTGGGTCCATAATCTTTATTAGTGACGCATTCCTAGCTCATACCTCCTTTGTTTCAATTTTTAAACCGACGTGGCACCTCCGGGTCCAGGTGGACGCCGCACACACGCATGCATGTGCATGCATGATGCATGCACGTCGGCGTCTTGGCGAAAGACAGCGGACTGGGCTGCCGCTGCACCGGCTGCTGTTGCTGCTGGCCGTCGTCGTCCCCGGCGCCGCCGCCCCTGCTACTCCCGTCGCTCTTCATCAGGCCGTCGCCCACGTCCGCCACCGGCTCCCAGGGGCGGAGCGGGGCGAGGTGTATCCTGGCATAGATGTCGTCGGTGTCGGGCTCAGCCATGAGCCTGACGGCCGCCACGCGGCACGGCTCGAACGGCGAGACGCGCACGCCCGCGGCGCGTAGGTCCACGACAGCGGCGCCTGCGTGATCGGCAGCGGAGCACGGACTCCGACGGCAGGCGCACAAGAATCTCCGTGACTGCGTCGTCGCACAGGCATCCACCTCCTCCTCCTCCTCCTCCTGATTTCTCCATCTCGATCTTATCTTTCCCCTCCTCTCGATCCATCCTGCGGCTGCTGTGCTGGAAATAACACGTAGCGTAACTGCCGCTCGATGCACCGATCGAGAAGCCTTCCTTTTATTATTTGCTGTTAGCAGGATCCGATCCGGCCCCTATCACTACCGGAGACTGTGTAGTTACCGAGTGCCCCGACAATTACCGAGTGTCAAAAGTCGGGGCACTCGGAAAAAAAGTACTTACCGAGTGTCAACATTCGGAAAACATAGACACCCGGTAGTCAACCGCTTTACCGAGTCAGCACACTCGGTATATTCAAACACTCGGTAAAACAACAAGTTTACCGAAGGGGTGCACTCGGTAAAAACGGTCACTCGGTATTGACGTGCCACGTCACCTAGGCTAGCAACCGTGCCCAAACGGCGTCAAGACATGACATGTTTACCGAGTGTAATGATAATACACTCGGCAAACATGAAAAATTTGCCGAGTGTTGGGCCAATACACTCGGTAAACACTATTTTTTACCGAGTGTATTTGCCCAACACTCGGTAAAATTCAACCAAATTTCTTGTTTTTCCCTTCATTCTTTTTCCTCTATCCACATATGATATTTAGTACTCCATTCCAAAATATGGTGTTTATTTCGATTTATTTACTATATTTCACAAAATTTTCATTCTTTATGAAAATTAGGAACATATCGTGTGAATTTAATTATAATAATTAAAATCGAACTCGATAAATCACAAGATTGGAAGAATTAACATTGAAGCATACATCTATGTTATAGAAAAAATTTCATAACGTTTTGGAAGTATTTTTACATTCGTCGCTGCCGAACCGGTACATCTCCCAAAGAGACGCTAAACATTCACAATGACGAGTAGGATTTCTATTAAGAGTGAAATTCAACATTATGATTTGAACTTGGAATTTTTTAGATAGTAAATAGATGACATGAAATAGTTCATGTGAAAGTTTGGTGAATTTTAGGATTAAATTGGCATTTTTTTCTTTTTTGTTTTGCATGAAATAATGGATACTTTTACCGAGTGTGACCTCAAACACTCGGTAAAGGTTAGCCATGGCCCACCTGCCTGCCACAGTGGGCTGCCATGCTTATGTTTACCGAGTGCCGTAGATCGGGGCACTCGGTAAACATGTACCAGGGCTGCGGTGCTTGAGTTTACCGAGTGCCGTAGATCGGGGCACTCGGTAAACATGTACCAGGGCTGCGGTGCTTGAGTTTACCGAGTGCCGTAGATCGGGGCACTCGGTAAACATGTACCAGGGCTGCGGTGCTTGAGTTTACCGAGTGCCGTACATCTAGGCACTCGGTAAACGGAAGCATTCAACAAGCTGTTTCTCCCTCAAATCGTTTTCTACTTTCACACACACACCGCACACGCCTCCCCACCGCCGCGGCCGCCTCCTCCCCTCCACCACCGCCACCACCGGGCGGTCCCCCACAGCCGCCGCCACCGGAGAGACGGAGAGAGAGAGACGGAGAGAGAGACAGCGGCACCGGCGCACCGGACGACGATCCCCTCCGCCGACGCCGCCCCGTGCTCCCTCCTTCGCTCCCGTTCCCGCGAGGTGGGGTGGGGTGGGCCCCAGCAGCAGCGGCGACGGCGAGCACTCTCTCCCCTCCCCTGACCGCGGCCTCCCCTTCCGTACGTGCTCCCGCCGCACCGGTGGACGGAGAGAGAGACAGCGGCACCGGCGCACCGGACGACGATCCCCTTCCGCCGACGCCGCCCCTGTGCTCCCTCCTTCGTTCCCGTTCCCGTGAGGTGGGGTGGGGTGGGCCCCAGCAGCAGCGGCGACGGCGAGCACTCTCTCCCCTCCCCTGACCGCGGCCTCCCCTTCCGTACGTGCTCCCGCCGCACCTGGTGGCGACAAGGGACCCCTGCCTGCTCCCGTCGACGCCAGGTACCTGCCCTGTTGCCCACCTCTCCCCTCCGTCTGGTGACGCCGTGATGCAACTAGTATTAGTAGATGGCTGCAAACATCATGGCAAGTATGTTATCTTTTCACTGAAAAACGAGTGAAGAATTTTTCAAACGTATATGAATAGCGTGGAAAAACTTCAAGGTTCCATGAATAGTGTGGCAAAACCTCGAGGTTCCATAACTCAGTTAAGTGAATTGTCTACCCTTCACCATCAATTTAAGCTTCTAGGATAAATTGGTTGGTGCAAGCAACTCAATAGATTTAATGCTTTTCATTTGATTGAGTGTCCTTTTTTTCTAAGTAGGTCATGATTTGTTCAACCTGAATGTAAGGAACCTTTGTTTACAACTACATGACACAACTGCTATATGTTCACCACTAAGGCCTGATTTGATCAAAACAAAGGACAGGTGGGGAAATTTTAGAGGATTGGAACTATAGGAAAATTTCCTATGAAACTCTTTGGAACAAAGGACGGGGTTCCTACAAATCATAAATTCCTATGGAATGCTTTGTTCCAGGTTACTGGAGCACGAAATAATCTTGTTGGCTAAAAACCGATAGAAAAGGCCTGAAAACCGTCAGAAATTACATACATTCCTGACGACAAACTATTAGGAACTTGCCAACAGGAGCGACTCGACTTCGCATCAAGGATCATGCCCTGAAGATATTAACTTGCTTATGGAGTTGATTGTTATTTATCTGTAAGAGCCTAAGCTCAATTAACCCGCGTAGTAGCAAAGATAAAACAGCCTGTGCCTAAAACATGCTTCTGTGGAGTAGTAGATAAGTTCTACACAGAGAGATTACATCTGTACATTTCTCACTAGTGATGTCTGCTCACGAAGAAGTACAAGTTAGCAGCAACCATGCACAAAACACACCTCATAATAGTGCTCAGATTCTACCTGTACATTTTTCGTTTTGGTTGCCTGATCCTTTTGGGACTCATTGTTCCTCTGTTATTGTATTGTCCAGTCTAGATTTTTCATTTTTAATAAAATCAGCAGCTATATTGCTTGATTCAAAACAATATATTGCTTACTCTATGGGCACGGGGCACCAAAAATATTCAGCTTTGTGATTGCAACTCGTCTTGGATTTTTTTTCTTTCAGATTTCAGATTCTAGCACCGAAATATTGGTGCCATCTCATTTGCGAGTTGTGATAATTTCCCTAGTTCCTACTACATTGCATTTATTGCACAGTTTGCTCACAGTAGTCTACCCTTTTTGACGAAAAAGGTAAAATTTCCGTTGATTTTCCAGCTTGTGGCATTGGTCGTGTTGTGAGCTGGTGAGACGGCAGAGTCTGTTGCCGCTACGAAGCATGCTCTGTTTCTATGTGCTCTGTTCTGTGCCCATGGTACACTAAAATCTGGACTACAGAACCATGGTGCACCCTGTCCGCTCACATTGGGGTGCCATGTACTGTGGATGAGGTAATTGGTCATTTGCTCCAATAATCCAAAAGCACGAACGAGTTGGGAATGGCTATGCACAAAAAATCTATGACAATACAATAATGTCAGCTTTCTTTCTGGTGCCAGTGGCATCACTCACTGAGGCCAGTTAATTAATTATTCAGCTCATCACATCCGGAGAGGCCTAAGCTCAATTAACCTGAAGCTTGCAAGCACTACTAGTAGTATAGCAGTAGTACTTACGGCTTATACAGAGCAGTCAAATTAAGGATACGATGAGCACAATTCGCAACAAGAAAAGGCTGCCCTTATCTACTGTCATTTTTTCTTCTAACTTGAAACCTTGACAAGTTTGACAACTATATATATATATATATATATATATATATATATATATATATATATATATATATATATATATATATATATATATATATATATATAGTTAGAGCTAAACAGCTTGTTCGTTTGAGGCCGAAACTTAAACGAAACACACACACACGCTACTGTACTGTGCCATCACGTTCCAGCGTGCAGGGAGCTTTGTAAATAAATTTGTATACTAGTGCTACTACTAAACCACCTAGCGAAAGTAGGTAGGTGCTGGTGTGGTGTGTCGATTAGCTACTAGTGTTGTTGCTTTATTATCTGCATTATTATCGCAATCGAGACGGGGCACTAGAGAAAGAGAAAAGATTTAACTGTTTGCCTGTCTTTGTTAGACTGTATTTTTCCTGCACTAATTGGAACATAAACCTTTAGGTGATGAACAAAAGCTTTACCTATAGAAAGGTGTTGTTAGGATACACATAGATATTCCACATATATATTACTAGTTTTTTAGAGTTTCAGGGACAAAGCCCTAGTCCATTGCATTGCATCAGGACCAGTAAATTCAGCGTTATTACAGCATAATCAAAGTGCATGCCCTCTGGCTGAACATCCAGTACAAAACGTTGAGCAATGCCATAGAGTTAAGCATCTGCGAGTTTCAGACTGGCTTTTGTTTTCCTCGCAAAGTTGACATCTGCACAATATTGCAGGAATCCACATCCTCTGTTGATGTTGTATTCTTATTTTCACTGGAGGAATTGATCTTATTTCCAGTTTTATTGCTCTAAACTGCAATATCGTCTATATGTTAGGATGGATGACCGCCAGTGGATGTACACGGGCTATCAGAAGAGGGGTCAATACACAAATGAATGGATTGAGAAGGCCAATGATTTCATGACGAAGGCATTTGCAAACGGACAGCGACATGCCTGGTGTCCCTGTAGGAAGTGTAAGAACAAGGCAATGAAAACATATGAGGAGATGACTAAAGATCTTGTCAATAATGGATTTGTAGAGAACTATACCCGGTGGACCATGCATGGTGAACGCCATCGTGCGAGAGAAGAGGTCGTGAGACAACGGATCGAGGAGTTTGATTCTGAAGCCAGGGTGGCAGAAATGTTAAATGACCATGACATGGCTTTCGATGAAGGAAGTGCAGAGCAGGAGCCAGAGCAAACTGCAAAGGCGTTTTACGCCATGTTGGATGCGGCACAACAACTCCTTCACGGGCGCACCAATGTTTCTAAACTGGATGCCATTGCACGTCTAATGGTTGTGAAGTCCCAGTTTAGCTGGAGTAGAGAATCCTTCGATCAACTGTTGACAGTAGTTGGCACCCTACTTCCGGATGATCACGTTCTGCCAAAGAACACGTATGAGTCAAATAAAATCCTTCGTGCACTCAAGATGTCGTACGAGCAGATACATGCTTGTCCGAACGGATGCATCTTATTCAGGGGAGAACATGCTGACGATAAGTACTGTCCGAAGTGTAAGGCATCTAGGTACATTGAGTTAGAATCTAGTGATGGTCGGAAGACGCAAACAAAAGTCGGCGCAAAGATCCTGAGGTACCTTCCTTTCATACCGAGGATCCAACGGCTTTTCATGAGCGAGGAATCCGCAAAACAGATGACGTGGCACAAAACTGGACGCCGATACACTGACAAGATGATACATCCGTCCGATGGTGAATCATGGAAAAGCTTCGATCGGAAGCATACCGACAAAGCTAATGAGGCTCGTAATGTACGCATTGCACTGGCAACTGATGGGTTCAATCCTTATGGAATGGGTTCTTCACCATACACATGTTGGCCCGTATTCGTCATCCCTCTCAACCTCCTACCTGGCGTCGCCTTTCAACGGCAAAATATTTTCTTGTCACTTATAATTCCAGGACACCCGGGGGCTAATATGAGTGTGTACATAGAGCCTTTGATAGACGATTTGGTCCATGCATGGGACAAAGGGGTAGTGACATACGACCGATTCACAAAGACAAACTTCAGAATGCATATTTGGTACCATTATTCCATGCATGACTTTCTGGCTTATGGGTTATTTTATGGCTGGTGTGTTCACACGAAGATGCCATGCCCGATATGCAAGTCAGCTGTGGAGTTCTTTCGGTTGGAGAAGGGGGGCAAGTTTTCTTCGTTTGACAAACATCGACAATTCCTCCCTCTTGACCACCCATTCAGGAGAGACAAGAAGAACTTTCGAAAAGGTGTCACAGTGGAAGACTCTGCACCGGAAATGATGACAGGTGCCCAGGTTCTTGAGATGTTAGATGGTCTTGTGGTCGACAATGAAAAGGGGGGGCTTCGTGGGATATGGAAAAGAGCATGCCTGGACACACAAGTCATGCTTGTGGAAGCTTCCTTACTTTAAGGACCTCCTTCTTCCACATAACATTGATGTAATGCACACTGAAAAGAATTTCGCCGAGGCGGTCCTTCACACAATCATGGACTGGGAAAAGTCAAAGGACAATGTCAAGGCTAGATTGGATCAAGCAACGCTGTGCGATAGACCAAAGCTAAACATGTTGCCTCCCTTACGCGGGAAGTCATGGAAGAAGCCTAAGGCCGACTTCGTCCTAACGAGGGCCCAAAAGAAAGAAGTTCTTCAATGGTTCCAATCGTTGATGTTCCCTGACGGGTATGCAGCGAATTGGAGGAGGGGTGTGAACTTAAGTACCATGCGAATCATAGGGCTGAAGAGTCATGATTACCACATATGGATTGAGCGCCTTCTTCCGGTGATGGTTCGTGGCTATTTCCCTGATCACATCTAGCGAGTGATGGCAGAGTTGAGCATGTTCTTCCGCAAGCTATGTGCTAAGGAGATATCTCGGACCGAGATTGAAGAAATGGAAAGAATGGCCCCGGTGTTGCTCTGCAAGTTGGAGAAGATCTTTCCCCCCGGCTTCTTCAATTCGATGCAACATTTGCTCTTGCACCTACCATATGAGGCAAAAATGGGGGGCCCTGTGTATGCCCGTTGGTGCTATCCAATTGAGCGATGCCTAAAGGTTCTTAGAACAAAATGCAAAAATAAATGCAAAATTGAAGCTTCCTGTGCAGAGGCATCCATTGTGGAGGAGGTGTCATACTTCACAACAAGATACTATGCCGACAACCTTCCTAACGTGCATAATCCACTCCCTCGTTACAATGCTGCCGACAATCAGTCGACCCTCAGCCTTTTCCAAGGGCAACTCGGAAGTGCAAGTGAACCTACCTTGAAGATGTTGAGCCTAGAAGAGTGGCGCTCTATCCAGCTGTATGTGTTGCGGAACCTTGAAGAGGTTGGCCCATACATTGCGTAAGTTTTACACAAACTTGTTTCTTTTCTTGTCAATATTTCGCATGCACCCATCCAACCCTCTTGTTAACGGCCATTACAGCAAATTTGTTCTCCTCTACCATCGTCCATCATGGAGGGAACCCACCGAAGCGGAAGTTGAAACCCTTCTAAGACATGGCGCGGGAGAACGAAATCCCACTTTTATTTGTTGGTTCAAGGAGGAGGTACTGTTCAATTTCATTTGTTGTTTGTACTTAACTCTCAACTTGACAAATATATAACGAATCATCCTACTTGAACTAGCAGGCCAAAACTGACATGTCTATGAGTGCCGAGTTGAGGCAAGTTGCCAATGGATTTGAATTTAGGGTCAAGTCATTCTCTGTGTATGATGTCAATGGATATCGCTTTCACACAACTCGGCACGAGCAGAGTCGGCCGAATTGAAGAACCACAAATACCGGTGTTTTCACGCCAGGCACAGATGGGTTGGACTACTATGGAATAATTGAAGAAATATACAAACTCAAGTTTCCTGGTTGTGTACCTCTTCATCCTGTCATATTCAAATGCCATTGGTTTGATCCCAAAGAAGTGATAAAGACCCCTGAGCTTGGGTTAGTCGAAGTTCTAAAGTCATCCGTCTTGTTAGGAGACGACGTGTACATTGTGGCCCAACCGGCCACGCAAGTTTATTATCTCTCATACCCGTGCCAAACCAAAGACCGTCTTAAGGCGTATGATGTTGTGTACAAGGTATCGCCGCATGGTAAAGTACCCGTCCCAAACGATGATGATTATAACATCGATGCAAACACATATGACGGAGAGTTCTTTCAAGAAGAAGGATTAGAAGGGAGTTTTGAGATTGTCTTAGATGTAGATCTCGCAATGGAAGTAGACAATGATACGATCATTGTTGACGGGAATGATGGAGAGGAGGTTCACAGCACGAAGGACTTGTTATTACTTGAGCAACACCATTTAGGCAGTGTCGCTAGTGATGAGACATTGAGAGATGATCATAATTACGTCGACAATAGCGATGATGAGATTTTTGGCCCACCTATCGATGATCTTGATGATTATTTCTAGTACATGTAAGATCTGTAGTACTTATGGCAATTTTAGACATGTATGATACATTTACTTATTTTGCATATCTTTTATACATGTATGATATATTTACTTATTTTGCATCTCTTTTATACATGTATGATACATTTACTTATTTTGCATCTCTTTTATACATGTATGATACATTTACTTTTGTATATGCATACTAATAGTTTATTCCTTTTGTTGCAGGTGATTGATGGTGGGTGGTGGAATCAGGAAGCTTAGGTCGGTTATGACCTTACTGGCTGGTGGCGAGGGGTCCAGCCAGGGTGGAGAAGGAGGGCGTGCACAGACTGAGGGTGGAGGGCGTGCACAGGGAGGAGGAGGAGGAGGAGGACGACGAGGGTGTGCCCAGGGAGGTGGAGCCCAGGATGGAGGAGCCCAGGGTGGAGGAGGAGGATGGCGACGACGAGGGCGTTGAGAGCTGACACCTCCTCCACAGGACGACGACGACGAGTTCGTAGCGGCCACAGAGGAGGATGAGGAGGAGGAGGAGACCAGGGAGGAGATAGCGGAGGCGGTGGAGGAGGCACGGAGGGAGGATGAGGCCGAGCGGGTTGAGCGCGAGGAGGATGTCGACTTGCTGGCAGAGGAAAATGGGGTGCCTACGGTTTGGCTGCGAGGGTCATCGCGCCTCCCAGACTTACCCATACAGAGACGGCCAGTGATTCGACCATCCGGAACTAAGTAAGTAATTTTTGCATGTTAACACTAATTCACAGGTTTTTAAGTTATAACAGAAACTAATATTCAATCTCAATAACTTTGTGCAGGGATTGGGAAATGGTGATCCTAGGGAGTCACTCTCGCCGAGTAAACGGGATCCTGGGTCTTCTGTGCAGGGCAAACTACCCTAGGATGGTGAGGATCGATGGTGTTGTGCAGCCCGCCATGAAGTGGTCCCACTGGCACGCCGCCAGCGATCAGACTGGTCGAGCTGGCAGGTGTTATAACAGCAAGGCCGACCGGGTGATGAAAGAGCTGTGGGCACGTGTTCATCGCACTATGCTGATAATAACATCACATTAATTGTATATTACTGACTGTATTTGCTTGTAGGATTACTACACCTTGGCGGAGGGAGTACGTAGGGAGGACGCGGATGACGTGGTGAACAGAGTCTGTGTTCACCGAGTGCAGGACCTCTTCTACGAGACAAAGCTCCTGTGCAGAAGAATTTACCATGGCCGCAGAGGACACAGAGTCACCAGAGCGCAGGCAGTGCACCTGCCCCTGACTAAGGAGCAATACTTGACGGTAAACATGAGATTACATCGTCTGCGATTAATTGCACTGAAATTGATTTATGATTTGTCATGTGCTCGTGTACGTGCAGGTGCCTCCTGCTTGGTGTGCGGGGATGGACAACTGCTGGGAGGCCATTGTGGACAAGTGGTTGAGTGAGGAGTACGAGCAATATCACGCCGTACGCTCACGTTGCCGTGCGATGATGCAGGGTTCCTCGCACAAACAAGGCCCCACTACCCTCAAGGAATATGCAGCCAGATATGTACGCGGATTTTATTTCGTTGTTGCTATGCTAACTTCTGAATGCATAATATCTTATTGTTGTGCTTCTTCCTGCAGACGCGGTTCCACCCCGGCTAGGAGTGTGCCTCGTTCAAGGCATGTGCCTTGGCACACAAGGGCAAGGCAAAGGACCCCGACCTCGTCTACAACGCGGAGGACCCGCCCAAGGCATACAGCAACCCGAGCGTGCACATGCGCCTCAGCGAGTACACGGCGATGGCGAGAGAGATCCATGGGTCAGAATTTGATCCGAGCACCGCTGACCTCGAGGGTGACATCGTCATGAGGTTGAGACCAGGTAAGCCACACGGGCGGTACTATATGGGCAACAGCACCATAGACACGGCCAACACTCAGACACTCGCCCAGATTAGAGCCCGGAGCACGAGTTCGAGTCCAGGCCATACGCCCACGCTCACAGCCCCAGGTGGTAGCACTCCAGGTTAGTTCTGTTGCATTCGTTGTCCATTCATTTTCTACTCGTTCTTTATTTGCATTCTAACTATGTGATAAATAATTGTAGGCCCAGATTGAAGCCCTGCAGGAGTCACAGCAGGCCTCACAGAGCCAGCTTCAGGCCCTCGAGCTGTCGCACCAGGCCGAGTTGGCACAAGAGAGGACGCGAGTGCAGGCCCAGCTTGAGGCCTTCCAGCAGGCGCACAAGGACTGGTACGAGTACATGGCCTGTTTTTCTCAGAGCATGGGCTAGCCTCCACCGCCTCCGCCGCCGCCGATGATACCGTTGGTGCCTCCACCTCTGCGCGACGGCACTCCTGTGAGTCACTTAGATGCACTCTTCACTTTCGTGTCATATACCTTCGACTTATACCTTAGTTTGACCTACCATAGCTTAGACCTTAGAATTTGCTTTGATCCAGATAACTCACATGTGCAATCTCATTCTAGGGACCTTCTATAGCTGGATCGAACAACGATATGCAGGGTGATCAAGACCTGGACTTGACTCCGTTTCTCCGCAGGCCTCCGACCACGTGACAGGCCATCCAACCTTGTTTGATGGGTTTGTATGTTGAACTGTGGACTTGGTTGAACTTTGTGGACTTTGGACACATGTTGATGGTGTTTGTGGACTTTGCATGGTGCTTGTCGACATATGTTGGTTATTGTGAGTGGATGTGACATTTGTGGACATATATGTGATATATATTGCCTATTTGTCATGTTATTATAATTTTCTGTGATTTTGTTGTTTATTGTGACTGGATATACACTGAAACAAATAAAAAAAATTCTGTGGACATATTTTACCGAGTGCAGCACTCGGATAAAACAGAGAACAGAACCAAATTGGTTCTGATTCTGTGAATTTTGCCAAGTGTGCCATTTTTTACCGAGTGCAACATCGCCACTCGGTAATATTTGACTACTTTTTACCGAGTGGGAACACTCGGTAAACATTATTTCCCGAAGTTTATTTGCGGAATTGTTTTAATCACGAAATTGGTTATTCGTTTACCGAGTGTTAGATTCTACACTCGGTAAACATTATTCAAAAAATTTATTTGCGGAATTGTTTTAATCACGAAATGCTAATTTATTTACCGAGTGCTGCTGGTCACACTCGGTAAAAGTCGCCGTTAACGGTCGGTTTGTAGGCTAACTGACCGTCAAGTCATAATTGTTTACCGAGTGTCGTTGCAGCACTCGGTAAATCTCTGTTCCGAGTGCACCGATATTAGACACTCGGTAAAATAACTTCACCGAGTCGTTGTTTGTCGAGTCCACTTTACCGAGTGTGACACTCGGTAAAGAGTTTGTCAAGTGTGTATCACTATTTACCAAGTGTTACTCACACTCGGTAAATACACAGTATCCCGTAGTGTATCTTTCGTAGAAGAGAAGAGAGATGTCACCTACGAGAGAGCAAGACGGATCCATACAAATCTTGTACTGCTCGGAGACGGGGAGGGCCGGGGAGAGTCCGTGTCCGGCGCAATAAGCATATGCATCCGATTATTCCGAAAGTTGATGGCCACATCCCCGTAGTAGTCAGAAAAAGGAAGGCGAATGACTGCTTTCTCCGTGAGTTCCTGCCGGTATTCAGTTGAATATTATTTTTTACCCAAAAGTATATATAAACAATACATACATGTATGTGTACTAGGTAGTGTGTCCGTGTATTGCTATGAGATAACTAAATCTTTTATACTAAAAACACACGGATGGCATGATAAGATAATAATACTGCTAAATTAAATACCGACGTTAAAGTGACATTTAATTCAAAAAGCAAAGTTCGTGAAATTAACACAGTCACGGAGAGCGCGGCGTCGCAGGCTCACAAACTCTACTGTATAGACTTTGTCGTGATATGGCTAAGATAATATTTTATATCGGCAGAAAAAATTCTTCGATATCTATTTCTTTCATGCGCCTATAAATCTATGAATAAGTTCCGCTGCATTTTCATATAATCCTGTACACATAGGTTCAAGTATATATGTAAATATTAGTGCATGTCACATGAATAATACTGCGTGTCTTAAAAAATCTCTCATAAAATTTTAAAACAAAGTATGTTATACTCACCGTATAAATATGTGTGGCTTTAGGACTATTCCACACAGACATATATTATATAATAAGGTATTCACTTGAGTGTCTGTTTCAAGATGTTGAATTAGGTGTTGTAATTCTTAATTTCGACATATTTTTCAGGTCAAGGCAACCAATGGTGACACTTTTCTTAGTGGTGCATAATTTTATGGTGCACCTCTTGACCATCTGAGTAAGGATAAGTTAGCACTGTAAAGGCTCAAAAAAGCTACTAAGAAGGCCAAGGTTGAGTTTTCCTTCACTATGCATACTAAAATATATGTCACCGTTTATCATTGCCGATGCTTTTGATGCAAAGCAATTCAATATTACCATGATCAGATATAAGTTTGAATCTCTTGTGAGCAATCTTATAGAGGGACTCTTATCCTTTATGTGATCAGTCTCAAGGATATTGGCAGGACGATGGACCCATGTTGGAATATCGCACCAAAAAGTGTTCATGTTTTGTCCACGATTTATTTCCCATGAATACATACGGGTACTATGATAACACTAAGTACACCAAATGAAAGATTAGAGAGAATTTGCATTGCTTTCAGAAGGATTTATTTATTAAGTTCTTTGGACTCTAAAGGTAATTTTGAAATATCTGTTTGCATGTCTTACCTCGTATCCTAATTTAAAATTTTGTAGTTTAATTAGAATATGGACAAATGATTCAAAATGAACAGACCCAAGGGCAATTTCAGCAAGAAACAGTAAGCGAGGCCGATGGAACACGTGAACGTGAAACCAAATGAAAGGAGGAAAAGCTATCCTTTTTTGCAAATGCAAAGAGGGGAAAGTAATTAAATATAGACAGATTTGACAAGGTTCTCAGAAATGCAAAGATGTTCCTTTTGTCTTAATTCTCTTTCCTTCTGTGTTAATTCTCTTTTCTTTTGCTCGTTGCCATGTATGCTGGTGCATGTAAACATGCAATGTGTATATAGATAGCACAATAATTTTCTACTTCCTATTTTGCCGTGATTCCTCTATCACATGACAGGCAATATTCAATCAAGGAGAATCGCACCAAAGGACGCAGCATGCGGGAGATGTCGTGGGATCGCAGGCATGGGCAGACGGACGAAAACCAAAACAAATATCACATCAAAAAATATCCACATTTATTTTCCATGAATACATGCGGGTACTATGATAACACTAACTACACCAAATAAAAGATTAGAGAGAATTTACATTGCCTTCAGAAGGATTTATTTATTAAGTTCTTTGGACTCTACAGGTAGTTTTGAAATATATGTTTGCATGTCTTACCTCGTATCCTAGTTCAAAATTTTGTAGTTTAATTAGAATATGGGGAAATGATTCAAAATGAACAGACCCAAGGGCAATTTCAGCAAGAAACAGCAAGCGAGAGGCGATGGAACACGTGAGCGTGAAACCAAATGAAAGGAGGAAAAAGCTGCCACTTTTGCAAATACAAAGAGGGAAAGTAATTAAATGCAGGCAGATTTGGCAAGGTTCTCAGAAATGCAAAGAGGTTCCTTTTGTCTTAATTCTCTTTCCTTCTGTGTTAATTCTCTTTCTTTTTGCTCGTTGCCATGTATGTTGGTGCATGCAAACATGCAATGTGTATATGGATAGCACAATAATTTTGTACTTCCTATTTTGCCGTGATTCCTCTTTCACATGACAGGCAATACTCAATCAAGGAGAATCGTACCAAAGGACGCAGCATGCGGGAGATGTCGTGGTATCGCAGGCAGTGGGTAAATGGACGAACCAAAATAAATGTCGCACCAAAAAATATCCACACTTTGTTCTTTTTAGTTTTAGGAGATATAGAAAAAAAAACAGCGGTGACCAAACCTGCCCGTCCTTCGACTTCGTCTGGCGGAACTTCGCCCCGCCTCGTGTCAAGTTCTTCGGCTGGGTTCTGACTAAGGATCGCATACAGTGCAAAACGTCCCTCTGTCGCAAGAACATCCCGCATGATGCGATCTGCGACATCTACGGAGGCGCTGAGGAAACTGGTGACCACATCATCTCAGGGTTCCCGTTCGCCAAATCCTTCTGGAGGCGCAATGGATGGCAGCCAAACTCAATTGCACCTGTCACAGAACTCTAGAAATCGTCTCCGCCACCTCACGTTCCTTCCTCGACGGTGAGCCCTCTGATCCTACTCTGCTGCTAGGAACTTTGGAAGCACCGACACGACGTCGTGTTCCGCAGCCTACCCCCTGATCAGAACAGGCTTGTGGCTGCCTGCAAAGAGGCGATCAGGGCTTGGAGCTGCCGTCTCCCCCTAAAGGACGCCGTGCTTAGGGATTTTTGGAGCTCGATCATGAATATGTAATTCCCTCTCACCCCCCCCCCCCCCCCCCCCCCCCTTCACCAAACACTCTGTAATTGGATTGGACGCCAATGCCCTTCCAGCCCGGCATGTGTGGAATCAAAAATTCAGGTGAGGAGGACTTACTCCCCCAGTGTTCACCTAAAAAAAACATGTCAGGGACAAAGACCAAAACATGCATTCTCCTGCTTTTCCCCAACGGGCACACTGGGCGCTGCTCGTTTTCTGTTCTCTCTCCCATTTTCTCCAACACTAAACCCTAGCGCCACTAGGCGGTGGCCAGCACATTTCTAGGGATAGTCAAAATCATTTTTAATTTTTCGGAGATAGGTAGCATGTCCATCTCAGAGTTGGCGTCACTGTTAATCAAAGTTTTCAGAGGCAACATAGTGCCCGTCTCAGTAAATGTGTAAAATAAAAATAAAAAATAAAAAAGGTCCACTGGCGAGCCCGAGCCCACCAATGCCGTCATCATATCGCCGCCGCCGTTAGGACGTCGGACCAGTGCGCCACCAGATCTCAACACGCCACTGCCGGATCTCGTTCAGCCGCCACCAGACCTCGTTGCCGGATCAATATTTCAGCTTCATCACTCGCTACGTGAACGGGCGCCGAAGCTTTGCCACATGATCGTCAGCAATTTCTGCACGTCTTTCTGGGAGCTATTCCCACGGCCTTACGACCAGTGGCCGAACAAGGAATTCTACATACCTGTTCACTTATCTGAATTCTGGAGAAATCTGGATGGTTTGGAGGAATGCTGGATGAATTTGTGAGAGAAAAACACTGTTCCGGATGAAAAAATAAGCGGATCAAGTCAGGGTTTAAGGGCACGCGGTGGGGCCAACCAAGTATAATTAATAGATTGTGTTGGAATTATTTGCTCCGACAATGAAAATCAGTGTGTCATGCACAGGAAATCACAAAAGTAGCACATCAGACACATATTTACACTGGTTTAGATACGTGTGGTACCCTACATCCAGTTGAGAATAGATCGCTTATCTCGTATGCTCGAAGGTACAAGAGGCTGCTGATGGCTAGTTACCTGGAGTTGCTATACGATGTAGCAAGATCTGTGGAGATGTCTCAGAATATAAAAAGATGTCTTGGTCCCCACCGCCTCGTTATATAGTCCAAGGGGTAAGGGTATAGATAGTCCCGATCAAATTAACCCGTGAGTTTTCTTTGTTACAAGGACATTTAACTAATAGAAGTTGGTTTCTAAGTACATATCGATATGCCTTGTCTTCCAAGTGGATTGAGGTACCCCATCTGGGTTGGACTTCTCATATGTAGCCTGTTTGGTGTACCTCGTCCCCTTTGAGTTGTTTTCCATACGGTAAGGTATCCTGGGTACGTATCACCAATAGATTGTTATAATCGAACTGGTATGGACTGTGATTCATATATGCTATGATAACTTAGTCTTGTTCATCCGGAGGATAATCCTAAATTTGGCAATGTATGCTTCGATCACGTTCTACAATTAGAACACTAGTACCTTCAGGATTCACTCTGAACTTTAGCTGGTGTTTGCCTTGGAGTATCCTCCGCCGCCTCTTTATCTTTTTCATCCTGTTCTTGTTATGCAGCAAGCCAACTAGCAACTTCATTTTCATTTCTCTCTTCATCGGAACAAGTAACACCATGTTTCTTTTTTTAAAAAGAATCTAGTGTCCTCTTTTTCAGTACCAGGATTATCCTTCAAAAAAATTTATCTAAGGCAATACTCCAAATTAATTAGAATCTACAAGAATATATGCCGTAGCTTCTACACAAACTGAATAACTAATTAAATAAATATGACCAAACAAAATGATTTTACAAAGTACTGACCTTCACCAACGATTGCTGCAGCTCAAGTGCTCTAGGCCTTTTCAGTGAAAGCATTTATGCCTCAGTACCATTGGTGATGACCATGCCTCTATTGCTCCAAACTTCAAAAGAAGTGGCGAGGTTTGTTAGAGTAGAGATGTCTGGAGGCTTCGAGAGGAAAGGGTTTCACCACAGGTAGAGGACGCGCAGGGGGGGGGGGGGGGGGGGGGGGCACTCCCGTTGTATGGGAGGGTTATCTTGGTCCTGATTTCTTTGATGAAGCAGTATATGAGTTTCTAGTTGAGAGCAAAAGTGACTTCACCCACGAGAATACTCTCCTAGGATACGATAACCAGAAAGAAGATTGGCCAAAATACCGCCATGTGAGGACTGCTTAGTACAGATGTCCACCGATGAGATGGATGGAGGTCGTCGTTTATTCAAATGCCCGCGAGTATGAGTATTTGTTATTAATATTCTTCTTGCAAAAATGTTTCTCATCTTTACTAATACTTACACGAGATATTGATTACGGTTTTTCGAGGCCGAAGAAAACTACGGGTTCACTATATGGGTGGATTCTGCTCCCATACATCTACTACCTGTAGGGACGTATCTTCAAACTAGAAAGGAAAGTTAGAAGCAGTGCCAAAGACGAGGAAGAGGATGACAACAACAACAGTGCCGATTCATAAGAGGCACTCTGCACTGATCATATTGCAACTGCCCTTATCACCAGAAGCATGGGCCTCCGCCGCCACCGCCTTAGGGACATTTGGTGAAGTCTATTGTTTTACGGTGTAGGAGTAGCCAGGGACAGACATCTCTTCGTGTTAAAAAAAATCATTGACAGAAGTCTCGCCTTTTCTGACACTCATGCGTACGTGCTTCAATCAATGCCTCAAAGGCGACGCTGCACATTGAATTCAACTAGGCCGGGTGGCACGTTGCCTCGCCCGTTCCGTTCTTACTCGCGTTGATTGATTAAAGTACCAAGTAAACACAAAATTTGATATTCTGACATCACGAAATTAAAAGTGACTTGAGCAATGCCAAATGTTCATGCTAAACTAAACATAGGGGGAGATTGGGTGCAAGGCCACCAAAAATGAAAGGGTCAACAGGTAGATCCATGCATGCAAATGACCAGACTTTTATTCAGTTTGTCAAAAATATATATTAGGGATAATCCAAACATACTCAAACCATGCTGTTGTAAACAGCTAAATAATGCCCATGCTTATGACGTACCGCATACATATACTGATATAAATATGTATAAACAAAAATGGAAACGTGAGAAAATTATTAATAATTTTCAGGATAAAAACAATGAAAA